>NW_016157124.1:15050-272724 GCF_001687245.7 Rhagoletis zephyria | reverse complement strand
ATGTGCTAGTCTTCCACGCAAATAACGAAATGTGCTAGTCTTCCACGCAAAAATGTGAAATGTGCTAGTCTTCCACGCGAGAATCTGAAATGTGCTACTTTTCGACGCGAATAATGAAATGTGCTAGTCTTCGACGCGAATAGTGAAACGTGCTAGTCTTCCACGGTAATTTGAGATGTGCTACTCTTCGTTGGGAGCGACGATATGTAAGCGCCAAAATTTTATATTATGTACTATTATTCTTGTTTGCGAATTTTGAAAAACTTGAGATTTCATAAGTTCAAAAATGCTCTATCTCAAACGAAAATACATTGAAAATAAGCTGAAATAAGGCGTTTTTGAATCGGCAGCTGAGATATGATGTTCATCAATACAATTTTGAGATAGGATGTTTTGCAATCAAATTCTGAAGTAGGGCGTTCTTGAAGAGTTTTATAAGATAAAGCGTTTTCGAACTGACTGCCAAGATAGGTCGATCTTCCACTCAGCCATCGATATATTGTAAAATCAAAAAAAAAAAAATATGCAAAAATTTACAATAATTTATTTTTGAAGTTACAGAAATTATTACAAATTACTGCCAAATTCACTGACAGATATGTTTTGATAGGTAGGAGATATTAGGTTTGTTCGTCGAGCAAAAAATTTGTACGAATTTGTACGAATTATCACGATTTTTGCCCAAATCGCGTTCGTGCAGACCAAAAAATTATCCAACACTCAAAAATTGTGAGAGCAAAGTGACAGTTCTCTTGGAGAGAAGTTGCAAATTCTTGCTGGAAAAAATTTTGCCAGCAAGAATTTGCAAACACGAAAAACATGTGGTTGTGGCGCATGGTTGCATTTTTGTCTACAATAATTTGAATAAATTAGTTCGTTAAATTTAAAAATTTATAAACACGAGCGATTTTTTTATGAAAAAAGGAAGTAAATAATTGTTGATATAATTAATTTAGTTAATTCCAATGATTTGAACTTAATTCGGCTGAAAAAAATGGTATTCGCAATCGGAATGCAATTGCAACCAGAGTCGATTTAAGAAACCCGACAGCTAGTACGATGAAGAAATTGAAATGTATGTCAAAGAAAGTCAGAACAACAAGAAATATACATGTATATCCTGTTTTTGGCCATCCGAAAGAATTTTAAAAATTCTATAAAAATTTTTTATGTTTGAAATGCAACCGTGGACGCCAGCTGGCAGCGAAACTTGCAAATTCCTGCAAATTTGCGTTCGTGCAGAAATTTGCAACTTTCTCAACATGAGAGAGAATTTGAGAGAATTTTTTCTTACTCTCTGATATTTTGAGTGTTGGATAATTCTTGCTGGATTTTCGACGAACAAACCTATTAATAAACAATAGAAAAATAGTTACGTCAATGCTTATATTCGACAAATAGCTGGTGGTCTGATAGACCACGCGCAAGTAATTAAAATGCAATTACTACCTCACTTCTCACCGCACATGTTTGCACGCTACCGGAATTAACCAAGGAATGAAACCGAAACCCAAACCGAAACCGTAACCGTTATCTTGACCTGAAAAGGAACGATACCGAAACCATTTCAATCACAGGTTTCAATCGGTTTCCAGAAATTTACAAAAATAATAAATAAAAATTTCTTTGAAATAAATGATTTATTTAACCAAAATCAGCAACATTTTGCTAAAATTCTTGTTAAGTAGTAAATAAGTATGGCAAGGTAACTTTTCGCAAAAATCTGCTGATGACTTTGTTGTTGTGAATCGATAATCGATTTCTTATATTTAAGTAGTTTCTTTCCCGTACGCAATGCGAGATCCCGCGTGTGCCCAAAATAGCCCAGAAATCATGCCTGTACTCAACAAAATGGGTAATAGAGAGCGAAAATTCGAGCGTATTCGATCGTAAGTGTATTCTTCTTCCTGCCCGAAACAGCCCGAAATTTTCTCCGAGTAAAAATGGATAAAGTGTGAAAGTGCATATCAGCTGTACTGGGCCGTATGAATAAAAATAAGCAATTGCTTTTTCTTAAAATTTCAGATCTTTTACTCAATTTATTCAAACAAAATTGAAGTAAAAGGTATGAAATTTTAAGGAAAAGCAATTGCTTAGTTTTTATTCATACGGCCCATTGTGTTTACATGTTGCCTGCATTTACTTGGTGCTTTTAAGGAAAAGTGAATGGCCTGTTGATGTATTTTCAATCTATGTACTTAAAATCAAATTTGTGAAACCAAAATTCAATTTCCAAGTGTTTGCATTTAATACCATGTTCTGACCGACAACCAAAACATTTTTCCTTCATTTTCTTTTCATTTACAACCTTTAACTTTCATTCTTATTTTGCTTTGGCCAGGCAATTAACAATAAATCCGAAATGGCGTATTAAAGATGATAAAATATGACTTCCACTTCGATAAATAATCGAAAAAAACTAGTGAAGACACCGATTGGAATGAGTGGAAAGTGAGTTTTCAAGTAGTTTTCAGCGAAAACTGGTTTTCGTTTAACAGATTTTATATGGACGAAAACACAAGTTTTAGGTCGAAAACCAGTTTTAGCAACGAAAACATGTTTCCGATGTCGGTCAGAACATGGTATAAGTGACAAAAACAAGAACAACGTGAATCAGCTGTTTCTCGACTTGGGGGCACGAAATGTGGGTTTTTGCGTTTCCGTAATTCTGAAGTTTGTTCCATTTTTGAAAGAAAATGTTTCTCTTATTCTCTAATTACCAAATCCGGTCCGGATTGTTAGGGAAAGAACCTAGTGTTGATATTATCAGTGAACTGTAATTTTCGATTTTCTTTCCTCAACGTTTAAGACATTGTGATTTAAATAATATCAACAAAATTTCTGTGAAAAACCGAAACCGGAACGAAACCGAAACCAAAACCGAAATAAATTTTGAAGAACGAAACCAAAACCGAAACCGAAACCCTTGGCAAAACCGAAACCCAAACCGCAACGTTATTTTGAATCGGTTTCATTCCTTGGAATTAACTCATTGCTGACTCGGTGAAAGCTATTCGTAGCAAGAAATTTATTGGCGCGTAAACGAAATCTTTATTTTAATCTAAAAATTTTGAAGTGGTCTGAGAGACCAACAACAGTACTTAAGGGTTAAGAAGGCTGACAGTTGATGATATTCTTGTGGAAAGTTGCCACCTGTTTGGAAATTTTAATTTGATTTAATTGATAAAATAAATGAAATATTACAATACGGGTATCAAACTAAAGAGGTTTAAGAAAGTTTACTGCCGAAAATATCTTTCTAGCGGGTTACCACCTATTCGAAACATTTTATTCAGTTAAAGTGATAAGATAAGGTAAACACTGACAATTGAAAACGCTGCAAAAATAAGTATGTAGGTTTAGAGAACGATCAAAGTAGTATTTTTTTTACTCTCCGAAATTCTTTTTATCCCAAAGAAATCGTTTTAATTTGAAATATTGCTGACCAAATGCACATAGTTAAAGGTTAATCTACGGAAAAATCCTGTAGGAGTCCACTCTTAAAAGTTATGCCGCAAGATTGTTATTGGCTAGTGTAGAGTTCAACTTTCGACAAAATAATTTTACGAAAATTGTAATTTTTGAGCAAAGAAGTCTGCTTGTGACTTTAACTGCCGACTTCACTAGAAATTTAAGTGAAAAATGATTTTTTCTGTAAATTTTCAAATTAAAATTTATCATTTTTCATTAAAATTGCTTTCGTGAAACCGGCTATGTGAGGGGTGATCTAACCGCCTACTGCACCCCCGGACGACGCCACTGGTGTTCTCCAGATGGCAAGGTTTTTTAATATTTTGAGTTTCAATCGATAGATTTTGATGGTACAAATACCACCCAATGGCTTTTTAGGAGGGACCGAAAATAACAGTTAAACAAATTTGGTATCAAATGAAAGCGGACTAGAATAGCTTTAAAACTTAAATGCCTAAACGAGAGAAGCCGCTTTTTGAGAAATATTTATATAAAAATGTAATTTAATTACCATACAATAAATCTTGGGTAACCAGGGTTGCCACTGACGAAAAAAAAAAATACTTACCATCCACTTGAAAAAAATCGATCAAATCTAGAAAATATCTACCAATAACTTGTTTTAGTTATTTTAATAAAAACTATTGTTTTGTTCTATCTTTTTTTTGTATTGCAAAAAAATTAAAATTGCTTTTAAAGAACATTTTGTTTAACTAATGAAGAAGTATTTTAGATCATATTAATGGCATCCTTTCGGCTTAATGATTATTTTAATATTCATAACGTTTTTCAATTACATAAAAGTTTTTTGGTATTTTTTTTGTATAAGAATTTTGTTTGCACCTCAAACAAATCAATAAAAATAAACGATTGAAACAATATGCAACATTCAGAAAAAATTTATACTCTGATTCTTTAGAAAAATTTAAGGTATGGAGTTTTATTTACCATGGAATTTTAGTATAACCGACAATGTGCAGCTAAAAATTCCCGTTGATTTTTATTTTTTTCCGCTGTTTTTTTTGTGTTTTTTCCATTTAACATTTTCCATAGATAAAAAATGGCGTTGACTTTTTTTTGCCAACAATCATAGTGTTTAATTATTTAGAGAATCATTTAAAATATTTAGGCAATCAAAAGCTCCCCAGGATTTCAGTAAAATGGGTTTTGAATGCAGCACGATATGTTCGCCTTTTATCGATATACATTTATATGTATGTATGCATATAAAAAGTGTGCTTTAAAGTGTTCAAAAATAATATAAATTTTTTATGGAAATTTATGATTTAAAGATGACTACGAAAAATAAAGCGGGAACGAAAAATTTTATTTTTTTTCCAACAAAAATCTACCAACATGAAAAAAAAATTTACCTTTTTACTAACCCGAATTTTTACTACCCTATTTGGTAACAATTTACCAAAAAGGCAACCCCAGTAGTAATGTTATTTCGTTCGTTATTTCTGTTTAAAAGCTATTTCAGTTCTCTTTCATTTGATACCAAATTTGTTTAATTTGAATTAGCGGTTTGTTTATTATCAGGAAAGGACTTTTATTTCGTAGTTAAAAAAAATTTGGTTAAAAAAAATTGACTGCTATTTTCAGTCCCTGCTTTTTGGAAAAGGTTTTTCTTGACAGCCATAAATTCAAAATATGTTTATGCGATTGTTAAAGGAAAACGTATTTATTTATTACTCTAACACCCAGATTATGTGTGATGTTCCATCATTATATTACTAGGATTGTATTTGAAAAACGAATTACCCTGTTGTTTCTCCAAATGTAGGTGTAGGTGCCGGGGTGGGCGAAGGGGACGGTGAAGGCGAATCTGTGCAGTCAGGCGAAGGGGATGGTGACGGTGACGGTGACGGTGACGGTGAAGGAGAATCTGTGGGGTCAGGCGAAGGGGATGGTGACGGTGACGGTGACGGCGACGGTGACGGTGAAGTACCAACATTGTAGACATCATCCCACAATTTCATTCTATCAATATTCGAAGTGCTGCCGGTTTGGAAAAGTTCAGGACTCTTCACGATTGATAAATATTTACAGGCGCCTTGCTCAAACGAGTCCTTTGTGCATGCGCCAATAGCCTCAAGCTTTTTAACATTTCTAAAAAGAAATAACTTCGTTATTTTAAAGTCTGCAAATCAAAATTTTGCCCATTAACTAACCCAGTTTTTGCAAATTCCACATAAAGATCCACATAACGTTTAACAACAGCTGCCTCGGGCGATGTTATTGTGTAACCCTTTGAGAATGTTCTTGATGCCCTGAACAGGAATAGTGCATCATCGTAGTGCACAGTACTGAAGTTTTTATTGCTGTCAGTAAATAGTTTTGAATAAGAATACGGTCCACGGTAATCGAACTTTATCATGCCTTTTAGATTCTGCGCACCCGCAGAATTCAAATGGGATTGAATAGTTTTGTAGGTAGGATAAATAAAACTTCCATCACCTAAAAGCTAACCGAACAGTACGTATAAGTATGTGTCCCTTTAATGGTATAAGTTTGTTTGTTTAGTTACCTCAAGAAAGCCATCCAATGTTTTGTCGTTCAATTTATATTCGCCATTTAGATAGTTTTCGATTATCAGATTTAAAGCGGCTCCATCAATGGTATCTGGTAGTTCTAATATGGTGCGCAACAACTTATCAAAGTCGGCATTGAATTTAGCGCGCAATGATGGATTTGTTGCCAGACGAAGTGCAATGGGCACGCCTTCGCCCTTCGATGGTACGTGTCCTATGATCCATGGTTTTTCTATGCTCAATGATGATGGATCTGCCGTTAAAAATGAATCCCTCCATGAGCTTTGCTCAATGCTTGGATGGAAAGTCGGCAAAGGATAGATATTCCATGATTTCAACTTGTCGACAGCTTTTAACAGCCTAGTTGGATTTATTCTCTGTAAAGCCCTTACTAAACCTTTCGAAGTTAGATATGCAGCGTCTCTTATGCCGACAGCTTCCGCCAATTCAATGACGTTCGATGTTTGATTGTCAATGGGCTTAGCAAATGGAGAGTTTGCGGCGCCACTTATCAAAATAGCGTTTCGGAATAAATCTGTAATGTGCAAAGTGGTTAGAAAAAAACCCTTGTTTCCATATTTTATCCATCTACACAAAACCTTTTGAGGCAGGACTCAACAAGTGATAATGTGCAGCTGCAGCACCCGCGCTATGTCCAAAGATAGTCACACGATCGGGATCACCACCGAATGCGCTAATGTATTTTTGAACCCATTTGAGGGCTAAATTCTGATCCTTGAGGCCGAAATTACCGGGCATTTCTTCGTCGTTAGTACTAAGGAAACCTACATTTATGTAAGAATATTATAAATTAGACAGCAAAAATTAAATGAACTAGCATATCAGTTATGCTCAATCAGTCCATGTATTTCTTACCAAATGGGCCTAAACGGTAAGCTGGTACAACCAATATAACATCATCTGTATCCATGAAATACTCCGGTCCTTCGGCTTGAGGACTGGCAGAGCCACTGAAAAATCCACCTCCATGAATATAAAACAAAACCGGTAACTTCCTATCACCTGAATTCTATGGTAAAATAGTTGGTAAATTTATGGTTACAATGGTAACACAAAAAAAATTTCTTATATTACTATTACCAAGGGACGGTAGACGTTCAAATACAGACAATCCTCTGATCCGCTAATGCGAGCTTTGGTATCGATATAATCTTTTTGTATGCAGTCTGGCTTTGGATTTTTAACAGAAATTGTGCCTTTCCACAGCTGGACTTCTTGCGGATTCTGAAATTCGATACGATTCGTAAGAAGAATTTCCTTTCGAGCATGCCATCCTTTTACTTACACTGAATCTTAGTTCATTAGTTGGCGGTTTAGCATATGGTATGCCCAAAAAAGCTTCGTATAGATTTCTTTGAAAGCCTCGCTCATATTTACCAACGACACAACTCGAGCGTCCGAGGCAAACTTCTGGTGCTTCTGTTCGTATTTGGCCAATAATGGACCAAAACACCGTAAATACTAGCAACAATTCGTTTCGCTTCATTCCCCGACAATTGAATGCAATCTGAAAACGAAATACGGTAGCATGTGAATTTGAATTAAGGCTTTTATACGTTTCGGGAAGCGATTAGGCAAATGAGTTTTTGTATATATGTATGTATGTATGTACGTCGATACTGTACTATAGATTCAATAGTCATTATAGATTAACTAATTTTATGCATGTGACTTACGAAATGTATCTAGTATGGAGATAAGGATTTCAAACTTTATTGCTCCTAAAATATAGTTAAAACGTTAATATTCGGTATTAGTGTATAATAGGGATGTTAAAAAGCATCGATGTATCGAGCAACATCATCGTGGTCGTGGCTTCAAACATCGCCGTTTGCCGATGTTTTTATGAATCCGATGTTAAGTCAAAACATCGATGTTTTGCAAAAATAGTTAAACAAAAACTATATAAGTCCAATTTAAAATCGTGTGCAATATTTCCTAGAAACTTCTGTAAAAACATCGATATTTTAATTCGATACATCGAACTACCATCAATGTAATTTTTCGAAACATCGATTCTTCAAGCATCGATACCCTAGTACATATGTATATAATTACTTATGTTTGAGCTTGAAGACAGGTTTATGAAATTTTTTAAATAAAATGCTGTATTAGCAGGTATAGCTGATGTTTCTGAGGTCACTATACTTCCCCATCAGACTACTCGTGACTTCGTCGTCATACCAGATTGTAGAAAGTGAGATCGTTACAACTTTGACGTGATTTGAATTTAAACCTCCAAGCTGGAAGTTTTGTATGATTTATCCGAACTCTCATGTGTTATATGAAAAGTACGAATAAGCCATAATCGCTCATTCAAGTTGCTTCATAAAAAGTCCAACGATCACCCCTATTTGAAATTACGCCTGTGACAATCCTCTGTTGCAATAGAGCGTATCAAAGACACTGCGAATGAGCAGATGTCTTCAGTTGTTTTGTGGCTTGAGCCTTATATGCCATAAGACACTTCTAATTTCTGAAACCGACGAGCAATTGTTAAATTTGAGGGAGATATTTATATCCATAGATCGGTCTATCCTTCCAAATGGTATGCGTCTATTAGTGGCATGTGACGCTAATTCACAAAATACGATGTTCGGTGTCACCTTCGTGAGAACTAGCTATATGGTAGGGATTAATATAATTTTATTCAACGAAGTAAGGGGGTCTTGGAAGAAGAATCTCTGTATTTGATAAAAGAAGAATGACATATCTCCCTAAATTAAAAAAAAAAGTTAAAATCAATTGAAGCAGCGACCCGCTAGGTAACGTTTACGTTGAATGGTTGTTATGAGAACGTATGTACTATACACTAAGATCTAACGGTTAGTTTTAACTCTCCAAGAAAGTCTGATGGATCTTATACACTTACACACTATACACTCTTGGAACCCATTTTCCTGATAGCACGACGGGAATACTATAGAGTCAGTGAATTTTTCTTTAGCTTCTTTTGTTTTATTTAAGACTCCTAGCCTGAAAAGTGTGTGAGAAACAAGCTGTTATGCGCTCTAATAAGAATTTTTAGGGACTGTCTGACATTTGACCATTTTATCACAACTGGAGAAGGCTAATTTTGCCCTGGCATTTATGCTGAAGAGCCTGGAACACACAGTTGAAAAGAACAGTATATCTCAAGTTTTTGTGAGCGGTCTCCTTACTTACGAATATGCATGCCATAGTTGTATCAGGGCAGAGCTTAAAATAGCTTGCCGTTAGGATTGTATACACTCACTGCTTGCTTGGTATTTCTGTTTTATATTTTTATTTGTTTACCCAGAAACAACGTCGGCTGCTCTGCATAACATACTTTCGTAAAAAATGGTGCCGACAGATAGCGCTGGAGTCGAGATATTTAGAGAATCCGTCCGAGTAGTGCTTCTGCAAAATAAGTTGACCCAAAAATAGATGGCGCTGGAATCAAGGTATTTAGATACGCCCTCGGAATCGTTATAATCGGACCACTATAACATATTTCTCCCATACAACTGATTGTTCAGTTATTGGATTTTTTGTTATAACTCATCCATTTCTGCTGCGAGGAACATGAAATTTCACAATATTTTCATTAATTGTCAACAGAAAGCTTACAGCGGAAATGAGTAAGATCGGGTCACTATAACCTATAGCTTCCACATAACTGATTGTTCAGATATTGGATTTTTTGTAATAACTCCACGAAATTTGGCACCAACTTCCTCACCCCCATCAACAAATAGTTTACAGTAAAAATGCCAAAGTTCGGGTCACTATAACATATAGCTTCCACACAACTGATTGTTCTGATATAGGATTTTACTTTAAAGCTCCTTCATTTCGACGGCTAAAACTGAACAATTTCGTGAGCTACTTTCTAAGTAATCATACAAAGTTTACGGAGCAAATCGTCAAGATCGGTGCTGTACAAGCTATGTATATCTCATGTACCACTGATTGTTCAGTTACAACTTTTGGCGACATAAACTCTTTAGGCAGGTAGCAAATACCATTAAATTGTGTTACCGGTTTACATATCGATCATATGCGGTACTGAAAATCATTCATACAAATGTTCATATGCGCTTTATTTTATAAAACTCCTCTACGTATGCAGTGAAATTTTTTTTTAGCTCCCAAGTAACTTATTTCAAATGTAGAATTCGGTTAACGTAAAATTTTCTGACTAATCTTCCTGAAAGGTATGTGCCGCTCGGCATAGCCAAAGGCAGCACTGCCCTTACTTCTTTATTTCAGTTTCAGCACCGATGATTTTTAATGTGCACAACTTCAAACACTATTGAATCGGAATAAATATAAGATTTTCAAAAATTTTTCTAAACTACATTTCAGTTGACCTACATATTAGTACTGGGATTGTAACCGGGTCATGGATGATCATTGGAAGGTGAATTTGACGGAGTAGCAGAAGGTTAAGGTGAAGCACCAACTTTGTATACATCATCCCACGATTTCATTTTGTTAATATTCCAAGTGCTGCCGGTCTGGAATAGTGCAGGACTCTTGACGATTGATAAATATTTACAGCTGCCCTTCTCAAATGAAGCCCTTGTGCATGCGCCAATATCCTCTAGCTCGCTTACTTTTCTGAAAACAAAAAAAATAATAATAAAAATCGCGTCGTCTTAAAGTTCGCAAACCAAAAATTTGCCCATTAACTAACCCAGTTTTCGCGAACTCTACGTAAAGTCCCACATAACGTTTTACCAAAGTTGCCTCAGGCGATATTAATGGGTAATTCCGTGGGAATTCTGCCGGTACCCTAAACAGGAATAGTGAATCATCACCATGCGCAGTACTATAGTTTGCATTGCTGCCCGTATATGTTTGTGAAAAAGAATACGGTCCACGATAATCGAATCTTATTATGCCTTTTAGATTCTGCGCAACGGCAGAATTTACATTGAATTGAATGGTTTTGTAGATAGGATAAACAAAACCGCCGTCACCTACAAGCTAATCAAATAATGTTCATAAGTATTAGTATGTATTGTTATAGTTGTTATTCGAATTTTTTTTTTTGTTTTATTACCTCACAAAAGCCATCCAATGTTTCGTCGTTTAATTTATGTTGACCATTCATATACATTTCAATTGTCCGATTTAATGCGGCTCTATCAATGGTATCAGGAAATTCTAACATGACACCCAACAATTTGTCGAAATTGTCATTGAATTGCGCGCGCAACGAAGTACTAGTTATTAGACGATTTGCCAAGGGTCCGCCTTCGCCCTTTGATGTTACATGCCCAATTATCCATGGCTTTTCTATGCTCAATGACGATGGATCTGCGGTTAAAAATGCACCATTCCATGAGCTTTGTTCAATAACTGGATGGAATATGCCCAAAGGATGGATATACCATGATTTCAATTTATCGACAGCTTTTATTAATACAGAGGGATTTATTTTTCGTAAAGCCCTTACTAATCCTTCCGAAGTTAGGTATGCAGCTTCTCGTATGCCGACAGCTTCCGCCAATTCTATGGCTCTTGATTTCGGATCTGTCAATGGTCTAGCAAATGGAAGGATTGCCGCACCGCTTGCCAAAATAGCGTTTCGGTATAAATCTATAGTGTACGGAGTAGTTATACATATATGAATAAGATCTCTTTTTTTTTGTATATCTACACAAAACCTTTTGAAGCAGGACTCAGCAATTGATAATGTGCAGCTGCAGCGCCAGCGCTATTCCCAAAGATAGTCACACGATCAGGATCACCACTGAATGCCGAAATATATTTTTGAATCCATTTGAGCGCTAAATTCTGATCCTTGAGGCCGAAATTGCCGGGCATTTCTTCATCGTTAGTACTAAGGAAACCTATATTTATTTAAGAATATTATGGTTAAAGCAAAATATACAATATATACAGGGAGTTTGGTTCATGTTTTCAATGTTGTCCATGCATTCTTTACCAAATGGGCCTAAACGATAAGCTGGTATAACCAATATAACTTCGTCTGTATCCATAAAGTATTCCGGCCCTTGGGCTTGAGGACTAGCCGATCCACTGGAAAATCCACCAGCATACAAGTAAAATAAAACCGGTAACTTCTTATAGCCTACATTCTATATAAACATAAAATCCTTTATTAAATTCGTTCGAATTGTACCATCGAAATGCATCCATTAATATTACCAAAGGACGGTAGACGTTCAAGTACAAACAATCCTCTGAACCCTGGATACTGGACCCCGCCTTCACGTAATCTTTTTGTATACAATCTGGCTTCGGATTTCGTGCTGCAAGTGTGCCTTCCCAAAGTCCGTATTCTACAGGATTCTGTAATGAATGCGCCAAGTAAGTACATACATATCCGCGGTTCGTAAGATTTTCCGCGGAGGATTACTTCCTAGCACTTACACTAAATCGTAAATCACCAATAGGCGGTTTGGCAAATGGTATGCCTAGAAAGCCTTCGAATAGACGCTTTTGAAAGCCTTCCATATATTTACCAATTACGCAAGACGTGCCATTGAGACAAACTTGCGGTGATTGCGTCCGTACTAGGCCAATATTGAAGCAATGCACTGCAAATACTGCCAACACAGCGTTTAGCTTCATTTCCGCGACAATTCAAATCGATCTGAAAAAGAAATGAAGTAACATATGAATTTGAATCAAGATTTTTATACCGTTCGGGGAGTGATTAGGCAAATGAAAACTAACTGGACGTGATATGTATGTGTCTTCGTATATGTGTACATTTAGTTATATTATTAGTTATTATAGATAAACTATTAGATAAACATTTTTATATATTTGATCTTCAACAAATTGCCCTCATTTGTATCAACCCAGTAAGCAGAGTAACAGTTTCGATTTTATATTAGGACTTTAATACATGTAGGTTTCTAAAGGGATCAATGATTGAATCCAGATTCCAATGCATCATTTCTAACCCTCCATCTTAAACCAATTTGGTGGGGCCACTCCGACTTATACGGTTTAATGGCTCACTGAAGTATGCAGTGTCTATTCACCAGTAGGTGCAGCTGCAAGCGGTTTTCTTTCTTGGAGCAAGCGGCTCACTATATAAACGTTTATTTGGTTGCGAAACCATCCCAGTTCCAGCAATGGGTTGCGCGCTAGGTTTGGGACCCGCCACATAAAAACCACTTCCAGTGAAGAACAAAAACAAAGTCTCAGATTTTTGATGACGACCACGGCAACGTGAACTCTTAGCCACTTGCATACCCTACATTTTTCTAGAAACTCAATTTTTTTTTTTAATTTTGGTACAAATTTTGTATAAAACATTTCAAATTTTTTTGTGAAATTTTTGTTTTCGTTTCGAAAGCACCCTACAATTGTTTTCAACTCGTTTTTATTATGTAGTATTTATTAACTGGAACACGAGAATCGAGTTTCTTCAACTACTACTGCTACTTTTTCTGTATTTTGCACTAAAAAAAAATGTTTACAAACAAACAAAAATTCAAAAGCGGGCTCAACTGGTCTCTTGCAAATTTAAAAAAATCAATCAAATTAAGTGAAAAATGAAGACTCCAGTGAATTGTAAACATAAAATGCTAATTTTGAACCACTGTGCGACGCTACGGTGAAAATATCCTTCGCCTGTTAACCGTGAGGGATGGTAAAAGAGGGATAAAATTTGCGAAGCTTTGGTGATATGACTCACCGTCCCACTTTGTATATTAAATATCTTATCTACTTTATAACTTTTTCCAGTGATATACTTGTGCGGAAATGTTTAGAGGCTATTAAAAGTAAGTAATAATAATTCATTACATACATTTAATAACATTTATTTATTGTTTTATAGATGCACAAGATGCAAACTAAAAATAGTATAATACATGTGTATGTATATACAAATATTTAAATAGCTCAAAACGTCAGAAAATTGTATCAGTAATCTTTGTGATAATAAATCACATATTTACCAACTGGCTTTGTTTAGTATCTTACATTTATTGTGTTTTATAATAATTTAGCTTGCGCCATAAATCCCTATTATACAAATTGTTTTTTTTTTTTTACTTATTTATTATTTGCGTTCGTGTACCTGTTAATTATTGAAAGTTATCAAAAACTAGCAGGTTTTTGCGTTCGCGTACGCAAAAAACTTGCAAAGTAGGAGAGATTGAGAGAGCATAGTGACATTTCATTTTGAGGGGAAGCTACACGTGTACTTCATTTCATAATTGTGTACATTCAGAGTGGTATAAAAGATTGTATGAATAGCGGTGCGATCAACTATATACCTGATTTCGTTCAGAAAGTGTTGTTCAAAATGTATAATCTGCTTTTTTTGGTTTTAATATTTTATTTAAATGTCACTACCACAAAAGCAGACGCGCCGGAAGTTTGTATCGATGCACTCGGATGTATCGAGGGCATTTATAAACCGGAGAATGAAGTAGAAAAATATGAAGCCTTCTATGGCGTGCCATTTGCCAAGTCGCCTATTGATGACTTACGTTTTAGGGTAAAAAAGGAAATACAAAGTTTACGAAACGCGGATAATATATTTAATAAATGGTTTTTTCCCGTACCAGTACCAGTTGAGCCGTGGAATGGCACACTTCTAGCGAAAGAGCCACATAGAGAGTGTCTACAAAGGAATTACTCCGCATTTCCCCCTCAGAAGACGGGCGTAGAGGACTGCCTTTATTTGAATGTGTATCGTCCTGCGGTGAGTATTTTGCGTAAAATAGTACAGAGTGATAAGATTCAATTTTTTGTACATCACATATTAATACGAGCGGCACTAAAAATAAGTAGTCTAGCTAAGGAGAAAATAAGTTTTGTTGATTAAAATATTTTCTTATACGGGTAAGCAAAATATTGTCCAGCATGACTTGTACAATTTTGCACCCTTAGCACAAAGAAATTGGTGAAACATTTTTCGTGCAGTGCAGTCAGTACCTCTAAGGGTAAAAACATAGTGGTGAGCAAAGAGCATCGAGCAAAGCGTCGATTTAAAACGCATATGCAGTGTTGCCAGGTTTTCGGCATGAGAAAACGTCCCTCTTGGTCTGAAAAATGGTAATTTCCTACCCAAAAACGTCTTTTTCAAATCAATGTACAAAAAATTCGTCTTAATAAACTTTTATTGCATACAAAGGTACATAGATATGTACGTAAGGCATATTAAAATGTCATTTCGACAGAGCACATTTAAAATTCATTGTAAACTGGTTTGAGATCGTTAATATAAAAATCATTTTATACATATACTTGTGACCAGCTGATTAAGTCAACAAAATTTCGATCGATTTTGGCTGTTTCTCTTTTGTTAATTTAATGTTTATTATTTTTCTATAAAAGCTCAAGCTGATTATATAACAAACAAAATATAAATCCACATTTCAAACTTTGTGCTAAAGTTATAAAAAATCTGTAAAGTTTCAGCTAGATTTTCAACTTTTTATTCAGATTTTTTAGAATTTTTTTTGAGTATGCAGTTTGATAGCGCATTAAATTTCAGGGCAATAACGTGCAAGTTTGAATGGGCTAAATATTCGCGTTGATTTTTAATAATTTTTTTTTTCTTGTAGGCATTTGGTTAGGGGGTCGGTGGTCGAAAATGCTAAATTACATTCTGCTAAGAAGGAGCATAGCTNATTTTTTTTGAGTATGCAGTTTGATAGCGCATTAAATTTCAGGGCAATAACGTGCAAGTTTGAATGGGCTAAATATTCGCGTTGATTTTTAATAATTTTTTTTTTCTTGTAGGCATTTGGTTAGGGGGTCGGTGGTCGAAAATGCTAAATTACATTCTGCTAAGAAGGAGCATAGCTATATTTCAGCCTTTTTTGCGTTCGTTACATTTTCAATGAAGTCTTAAAAAAGTCGCCTAGTTTTTTCTGACTTGTTATGCCGCTACAGCTTTTTTGATGCTTTTGCTGGCGTGCGTGTTGCAATAGATCAGCTTTTCCTGATTTGGCTTTTAATGTGCCTATTGCAAGCATTACAATAAGCCTCGTAACCTCAAGTGTTTACACAACCAGCCTTTGAACACGGGATCCTTAGTCCAAGATAAAAAAAAAAGTGCGCGTACGCTTGGCTTGCATCATATTTAAGTCATCTGTGTCCAAAGAATAAATATATTTTGAAGCAGCTGCTGCAAAACACAAAGCTTGTAAAGATTTTTTAAGAAAGTAATTCAAAATCAGTTCTACTTACAAGAACCTTACCGTCAAAGAGAAAATTTACTGGGAAGTTAAAAAACGTCATTTTTTAAACAAAAAACGTCCAAACGTCAACGGGATACAAAAAACGTCCAAATGACGTTAAAAACGTCAACCTGGCAACGATGCGCATATGTGTCAATGGGAGAGCGCATAGTGAAGAGCAAAGCGTACATACACGTTTGTTAAGCTGATGCCAGATAAAACTTTGTANTACTCATCAAAGTTGCTGTGGATTTTAATTATTTTGATTTAAAATTATCAGCAATGTAATTAAGTTTTATGTTTCTGCATGAAAACCCGAATTTGGACGAAACAAAATAAATATTAAACCGGCTGATTGTCAAAGCGCGCAAAAAGATGGGAGTTGACCATCTTTTCGCTTCGCGCTGCCGCTTCAACGATTTATGTGGCATGCTTTGTGCATTTTCATACAATTCATCTTATCTGTCAAAGCGAATCTGTCACGTAAAGCGAAGCAAAAGTTTTATGTGACATCAGCTTTATTGAAGCTTTGCTCGATGCTAGCTCTTCGCTCAGCTCTCCGCTCCACTATGTTTCGACCCTAAAAGATGGTTTTTGAACCCGCTAACAGCTTCTACTGGCGATGTAGATCGTTGCTGCATAGTTTATATTTATGTACGAAAACAAAAAAAAAAATAGGTGCCAAATTATAGGTATATAGAGGATCGATCTGTTCGATAGTTTCAGTGAATAAAAAAGGTTTGTTTGACTAAATAGGTGTGTGACAGTACGCATTGGCTTAATGAAAGACCGCTTGACGTTAGTTGACTGTTGCCAACAAATGGTTGCATCTGACTACACTGAGCCAAAAGTCCAATGGTTTCTTCAACCAAGTTATTGTTTGATTTTTTTCACGGTAAATACACCGATTGTAAGAACACATTTGTATGTCTGGTTGTAGCTAAACGTGCAGAGATGCTTGCTGTTATTGCTTGGCTTCCAGCAGGTTTGCGTTCGAATGTGTAATTTTTTTGTTGTTGTTTTTTTGTATTACGAAAAAGCATCCGTGAAGTGAAGAGCACGATCGAACGTCGAAGAAAATTTATTCAAGTTCAACATTTGAGGGTAAATTCACAGAACTGCTGTAGCTGAGCGTGCAGAGATGCTTGCTGTTATTTTCTAAATTTCAGATAATTCTGGTTCAAATCCCGCCAGAGGCTACATGTTAAAATTATATTATACATTTCTGTTTTATATCTCCGAATTTTAAAAAGCATCTATGAAGTGCAGAATACAAACAAAAATTTGTTTAATGTAAACAAAAGTATGTTTAATATTACTAAATCATTGTTGAAAATATCAACCATGGCACTGTAATATTAAACAGAAATAACTTTGATTCCTTTTCAAGTTTGAATTTGGTAATGTTAACCAATTTTTTGTGATTTTTTTTCACAGTGTAAAGGCTTATTTTCGCTATGTCAAATTCAATGGCATTTGCCGTCAAATAAGTGAAAACACATTGTGAAATGGGATTAAAAAAGCGATATATCGATTGATTTCGATGAGTGTAGGTCTTTAGTCGCGTACATGCGCTACTAAATCGGCTATCTATCTGGCTTAGTAGGCCCATAACATCAACGGTAAAATTATGTATAGAGCATAAAAAAAATTTTTCAAAATATGTCCACAAATTTTGGTGGCAAAATATGACATGGTGAAAACCAACCATAGGAATTAACTGTTTCACATCTTTCTATCTGTTATTTTTATAAAAAAAAAATCAAGGATATTACTGGATCCTATTTTACTGGAAAACCCCGTTTTAATTTTCTTAACTGTCTTCCTTCATTTGTTCCATCAAATTATATCATACATTCAATATAATTTTTCCAATCCTGGGGCCCATGTAACTAGATTTTTGAAGTGCTTTAAATACATAATTACAAATTTCTAATTCAAAGGTAAAAAAAAACTCAAAGACTAATTTACCTACTACAATTGACCTCTTCTTTCTCACACTTATCGCTTTTCGTTTGGACAAATTTATTGAAAACAAAATTTTCCCCACAGCAACATTCTACCGGAAAACGACCCGACAAACGACAAATTGTGTAATAAAGCAATATTTTGTCAATTTACATTGGAGTATGATCTTAAATAATCAAAATTGAAACGATGTGAAACAAAAAGGACAACATTTATAAACATTCACAAAATTGGGTACAAATATGATGGATTTTGACATGATCAAAAGCAATTGAGCTTAATGCAATGTTACTTAACATAATGAAATAGTAGAGCTTTAATCAAAGCTTTTAGCAAAAGCTTTTAGTAGAATCTTTTAACAAAAAGCTTTTAACATAATATTTTAACATAACCAGGGTTAACACAACTAATAACATGTATAAATGATAACATAAGTATATAAGTGAACATGATAATAAATAGGGCAACCAAAAATATGTCGTAAAAACATGATTTTAAGCGCTTAAAATATGCACGATAAAACAAGAAATATGCACCAATAAATATCAAAAACTTACTTAAAATATGAATTAAAAAAAAAAATACTAGCTCAATTATCTTTGTAAAAATCTATTGAATTTTACTCAAAAATGTTCAAAAACACTGATAAAAGTGAAATGTTACACATTCAGATCGTATTCACTTACATATGTATGTATAGAAAAAAATGCAAATTTAAATTAAATATTTTTGTTGCAATAAAAAACAAAATATTCAGACAAATTTTCAAAAATGATTGCCTGTCATCGCGGAATACATTCCTAAACATGGAAAAGGCACGAGCTTTCCATTGTATTCAAATAATAAGCACAAATCCAGATAAAAATTGTTTCGAAGTTAAGTCAACATTCTAATTCGATGGCTAAGTGGAAGATCGACCTTTCTCGGCAGCCAGTTCAAAAACGCCCTATTTTTGAAAACTTTTCAAGAACGCCCTACATCAGAATTTGATTCCCTATTGATGCCCTATTTCAGAATTTTATTGAAAAACACCCTATCTCGGAATTCGGTTCAAAAAAGCCCTATCTCAAACGAAAATACATTGAAAAGAAGCTGAGATAGGGCGTTCTTCAGCCAAATTCCGAAATAGGGCGTTCTTCAGTCAAATTCCGAAATAGGGCGTTTTTCAATCAAATTTTGAAGTAGAGCGGTCTTGAAAAATTTTCTGAGATAGGGCGTTTTCGAACAGACTGCCGAGATAGGTCGATCTTCCACCCAGCCATCGAATTGTATATACTCGCAATGTTGTCCTCAGAAAACTACTGGTGGAAAAACTGGAGATTTGATCTCTTCTTTTGTTAAGAGCGAAACGCACCACATAAGCGGCTTTTCCAACCTTCAATACACAATACAAATGGCTCGAAGAAAAGGAAAATTTCGCTTGGTTTTCCAAGCCGCTTGTGTGGTATATTTCGCTCTTTAGTCCACAGCTGTATGCAAAATTTTACGAATCATATAGACGGTTATCGATACAAAAAATCACATTGTCAACTATAATGCAGTGTCGTAAAGTACGTAATCGCGGAGTGGTGAATTTCAAAATACTTATTGTGGGCCTGTAAAAATCAGTAGAAAAGTTCCATGGTGAGAAAATTTTACATTTCAGATGTGCCACTTCGTAACTTTTTACTGCTAGAAATTTTTGACAGTAGCTTTGATGCCACAAAAAGGCTAGCAAGTTAAGCAATCAAAATGAAGTATTTATATGGAAAATGTTTGCCTTTTCTGATTTTTCCAGAACAGAAAGCCATGCACTTATTAGACGTCTTAGCAATAATATAAGGTTCTTTCCCGTATGCAACGCGGTATCCCGCGGGTGCCCAAAACAGCCCAGAAATCATTCCTGTACTCCAAAAATGGGTAATAGAGAGCGAAAATTGGAACGTATTGGAAGAACTAGTTTGTCCTAAGGTCGGGTTTGGCCGGTAACATATGCATATGAGCCTTTCTTTTTTAAGTCGGACGGATTTCGTAAAAAAAAAAATTATGTCATGTCTCCGATTCGCTTCAAATTTGTTTTATGGGTTCTATACATGAAATAAGCTAAAACGTGTTCGAGGAATTTTTTTCTTCTTTTTTTTCTTCTTCGGGCAGATCATATTTTTTCGTGATTCTGACTATATCATTTATATGATATTTTAATAACTAAATATATTTAGTTTAAATTTTAAATTTTTTATATGTTGAAAGTTTATTTATTAATAATCAAAAATTTTCTCTTCAACTACAAACAAATTCATAGAACCATAAATTGAAAATCAAGAATTTAAACAAGTATAAAAACATACAAGTAAAATACCCTCACTGACTAATCATGTACTTCCTCAAATGTTATATCTCGGGTTCGGCTCACCCTAGAGACTTCATCTTAATATCATTTTAAAGCTAAGAAACGGGCTTAATATTTCTATATATAAGATGGTCAAGATTGTCCTAAAGCTATCTTAGCTATTGAATAACTCAGTGAGAGGGGAGACCAGTATGTTTGCATGGATGTATTTATAAAAAAATATTTATTGGTTCAAAAATAGTGGGTAGGCACTGTGGCCAATGGTAAAGTTCATTTACCACCTCTGCACGGTTGTAAGTCATGCAGAGTCCGCAAAATGCTCCGGAAGCAGTGTCCGGAGGATGCACCAGACTAGGCCGAGCATACTTTGAAGTGCCATCTTATTGAAACTAAAGAAAGTTCAATTACTTGGCAGTTGAGAAATGCATGTGCAAAAATTTCTTAAATTGCATAAAGGAAATTTTTGCACAGGCAGCAGTACATAGCACGAATTTAGGCCGTTCCCACGACAGTCGGGTCTACGTAACCGGAACGACCCAGATTTATATTTGGCCAAGGACCGTCACTCCAGCAACACTCCCCAAAAACTCTTTGCGGAATTTGTATGCTGCTACAACAACAACAACAACGAATTTAGGCGCCCAGTGTTAGCAGTCTCGCCTAAACAGCTATTAACCGTTGAACTGTTTGAAGTTGATCTGCATAGTGAAGACCAGTAAATTAGGGATTTAAAATTATACCATCGTAATTCTTGTTTAATCCTCTATAAAAAGCGTGGTTCGAAAAAATTGGGGTTTTTCAAGAACTATTTTTAAAATATTTTTCTTTATGACGAGATGGTTTATTTTGTGAGAATCAAAAATTTTTTTGTAATTTTTTTTTCGAAAACTTATGTTAAGATATATTTGGTAAGGTGCTAAACATCGGGTTTTATCATACACTCGTGTACATCTAAAGGCTTTTGGTATTTCGAGGAATTTCAGAATATCATAGAGGGAGAGGCTTTAGCATAGAAATACTCCACGGGAATAGTGGGCAAGCCTGGATACTTGGAACACTTGCCTGCGGTAGAACCTTTTGGCTGGTATGCGGATCCTTTCGGCGAGCACATCCACACGCCAATGTCCTTGGAAAACAACCATAAGTTTGTAGGTATTTTCCTTGCTCATTCTTAAAGAGCCTGGTTTTAAGCGACCTCGTAGGTATTCCACACCTATCTGGTAGTATTAAGCGATTCTGTACAGCTCCATGTCTGCTTAGCTATAGCATGCTAAATTACGTTAATTATGCTTTATGATTTCCGTGAGCGAGCCGCCCATGTCCACCGAGGTATACAAATTTTGTGCAGCATTTCACAATGATCAGAAATTGAGCCCTGCTCTCTACGTTGGAATTGCCGACTGGCTATTATAGATGACGTTGAGCACAACTTTCAGCTCCGTCCGAATTGGGAAATACCTCTCCGCTCCGTTTGAGACCAATAGTGGATAGAGCCATAAGATCTGCCACCCTGTTTCGCAGCGGCACCATATACAGTAAAAGAACTATGCTGCTGGTGTATGCGGATGACATAGCCATCGTTGACCTGAAACCCAGGGATGTCGGCTCAGCATTTTTCAGCTTAGAAAACGAAGCTAAAAAGGTTGGTCTAGAGGTGAACCAGCATAAACGCCACTAACAATGTCATGTATTACAAGTGCCAACGGGTGCTACTTTGAGCTCGGTAGGCAATTTAAAAGCAGAGCCCTCTTTCGAAGAACAAAAATTACGCTCGCCAAACCGCTCATCATGCCCGTGGTGAATTAATTACTTCATACAAGACGCAAAAGGATCTGTTTAGTTTAATGAATCCGATTTGTCACATATCCGATTCTTAGTTTTCTTATTGACTTCTGAATAATTTCCACTAGTTGCCTTCGTACTCAACTATTTGCACTTTGGTCTCGATCAAAGCAAAGTCTTGAGTTGAAGTTTGTTCTATTTGTATTAACAATACTCGTATTTACCTCAGCTGTTTATTTTAGTTCGCTTGGTTTTGAGAACACAACAGATTTAACTCCAAGCTGAGTACATAAAACGACCACCCTCAAATGATAACAAATAAAACACCTCTATGAGGTAAAATTTTCAAGTAACGTCAGCAGAACTAGAAACCAGTGTACGAAAATAAACTTTTTAGTCCGTGTTACTTGTGCTTACCGATCATTTCTTTCACCGAATATAGCGTCTTGAGCAGGTGCACTTATGAGTTCACAAAGTATGCAATAAGCACATATGTACCTTGTACATAGGACCTTGCCACTGTTGTCCATATGAATGGTATGTTATGAGTGGTGCGGCTTGAGTGGCAGTTTAAAAAATTGCTTTTTTCATACTTTGAGGCACCAGCCACGCCCACAAAGGCGTCCGCATAGTAACGTTCTAGAGCAAGAACTTCTTAGTTTTTTTTTTTGTACTTTAATTCCATAAAGTTTGAAATTAAAAAATACAAACAAAAATGTATTTCAACGAGCTCGATTTTCCTACCGTTGAGTTACGTTTAAGCGGCTGCTTAAACAACCTACTTTTAAAAGCTAATTTCAATTTTCTAGTCAAGGAATTGCATTTGGGATAGCGAAGAAGCGTCGATATCTTTGTTTCTAGGGCTTAGAATAGTATTTATGAAATACATTTGTACAAATACTATATGCCAATACATATTACCTGCTTTAA
The DNA here is from genome assembly GCF_001687245.7 of Rhagoletis zephyria. Classification (NCBI taxonomy): domain Eukaryota; kingdom Metazoa; phylum Arthropoda; class Insecta; order Diptera; family Tephritidae; genus Rhagoletis; species Rhagoletis zephyria. Next base: position 249,544 of record NW_016157124.1, on the reverse strand, counting down.
ATCTTAATGTGGTGCTACTGAAGTTTCGGAGTTTTCTTTTTTATATATGTATGAATGCGTAAGGAACGACTTTTATCGTGGACGCATACATTTTGTGTTGCTGAAAGCACATTTCGTGCATATTCTGTAAAAAAAATTAAAATATGTATACTAACTAATTAATTGACTTCAAAAAAAGGAGGAGGTTATCAATTCGTCGGAATGTTTTTTTTTTTATTTTTTTATGTACATACGTTACCGCATAACTTTGTACCGCGTCAACCGATTGGAATAATTCTTTTTTTAAAGGAAAAGTATAACCTCAGAGGTGGTCCCATACTAACTTGGTTTAGATCCGAGCATTGGATCATGAAGAAATTAACGATAATTTTAAATTTTTATACGCGAATTGTGGTCCGTTTTTAATTAAATTTAATTTTTCAACTTTCAGTAACGTTCTGATGAAAAACTACCTGTCTTGGTTTATATACACAATGGTGGATTCTCTGTCGGCACTCCGAATCATGAATTTTATGGTCCTGACCCGTGCATATCATTTGGGTCCATTTGGTGAGTATTGGTATCTATTTACTTAGCGATCGATCATTCGCTGCGATTTGTTTTAGTCAAAAGCTTCAAAGAGGAATTGAATTCACTGCTTTAATGAAACTTTTTTCAGGGTTTCTAAGTACCGGAGACGAGCACATGACAGGTAAGTTTACACTGAGTGAAAATGTAATGTGTAGAAATGTAATTTTGAAATTTTAAAATTACTACGGTGTATTTTTCTTAAAAACATATGACTCAAAACTTACGATTTAAAAAAATATATTTCATTTATAAACAATATATATATATAATAAAATAAAATGTCTATCATAAATACTTGAGCGTACAAAATTTTTGATTTTTATTCCACCACCAAAATCAAGTTCACGATGCGGCCCAGCCGCATCCGTTTATCGAAAAGTCCGTGTAGGGCAGAGCATTTTGTATGGAAAAAATCCAAATATTGTTCGTTCCCGAAAATGTGTCCATTTATAGGAAATGTCCGCTTATTAGATCGTCCGTCTATGAGAGCTTTCACGATATTATGTTATGTTATGTTATGTTATATTATGTTATGTTATGCTATGCTATGTTATGTTACCGTTTATGTTATATTGTTAAACGCAATTCACCTCAATTCAGCATAGCTCATTTCAAGTCACCTCACCTCAGATGAACTCACCTTCACTTATCTAATTTCACCTCACATGAGCTCACTTCGCTTCAATTCACTTCTCCTTAACGCATCTCGCCTCAACTCCCCTTAATTTTTGTTGTTGAATTTCAACAGCTGGCCGAACACTATGACGTATAACTTTTTAACTAGTATTTTTTTTACAAAATAGTATAATTGTTTTATTACAGGGGACTCTGTAAATGGACCTGGCATCAAAAGTAAAATTATATCACAGAACACTTTACTTCGCACTTCATAAAAATTACTCGAACCTCTATTTCCATGAAAAATATATGAGGGGTTCAAGCAGGTTGGATGGTGTAGGTCACATAGCTTCGATTGGCCACTCCGCTGTGAATCAAGTCAGATGCCTGTAATTTAATGTTATTACACGACAATTTAATCCCAATCGCCCCTCCCTAAATAAAATCCTGTATCTGCTACTGTGTGGGGGGGGAGCTGCTTTGTGAGACCGAAGGTGACGATTTTTGTCATTTCTTTTTAGAATTTGAAGTGTGCACATAGCGGAAAAATGGCAAGAACATTTATTAAGAAACTAATAGAGCAGATGGCTTGCCACACATGACAAAAAACAAGGAGCTTGTCCAACATTTTTAGCTTGAAGGCATCTTGGACTCCATTTGTCTGCGTTGCATTATCAAGCTCAGCGCCCCGAACCTGCATAAAGGCTGCTTCGACGTATGTTTCCTCGTTCACACATACTTTTTCTTACTTTTTGATCAAAATTTTCTCCGCAAGCTCACACTTCGCCGAAAACATTTCGAAGAATACGTAGAAGTTACAAAAAGTGGATACGCGATGGTAATAAACGACAAAGTACCTTATGAATGTGTATACTTACTTTATATTTACAGTTAGTTTTACGCAAGTCATGAGTAAACATAATCGACTAGTTTTTTTTCGTGTCCGTTATTTATAATTAAATACTATTTTGTTGTTGAATTGCTGTTCTTTTTGTGCACAAATAAAGACCTTACATGGCAAATGTTGTCTCTCCGTGTTTCATGTTTACTCATATTTACGTACAATTAGAACAGTTAACCACGCATGTGGCGAAATGAATTTCAACCGATCGTTTTAATTTCTGGTCCGTTTGGACCCTGCTTTAGAGGGCAAAGTTGCTAAGTTCATTTTTTATTTTAATTTTATTTGAAAGGGAAAAACTTCTGATAGCCATTTACTTCCAGTATTTCGCAAATCTTTGAATACAACATTTAAGAGTGATTTAATGGCAGAAATGCTAAAAAATTAAAGTATTATGGTGATGTGTAATAAGGCGCAACGGAAGTAACGTCCATGGGCACTTCTTCTTATTTGGCGCTGTAACCGCCTAAGCGATTTTGGCCGAGTTCAACAAGGCACGCCAGTCGTTTCTCCTCTGTGCCAACTGACGCCAATTGGAAATGCCAAGTGAAGCCAAGTTCTTCCCCACCTGGTCTTTCCATCTCAGTGGGGGCCGTCCTCTTTCTCTGCTACCACCAGCGAGTTCCGAGTTGAATATTTTCAGAGCTAGAGCGTCGGTGTCCATTCGAACGACATGACCAAGCCAGCGGAGCCGCGAAGGCATATTTTGTGCAGCATAAAAGGTCTGCACCGTTCGCTCGATACGTATATATGTACATACTACGTAGTATACAGCTTTAAAAGTGCAGTGAAATTATTTCACTTTTGGCCTGTGTATTAATGTCATTGACATTAATTCCATTGACATGATTGCACGTCACCAATAAAACAAGTACCTTAATCCTATTCGAAACGATACATTTTTTAATATCCCTTGCTTCCTAGTTGTATCAAAACATGCGTTTTCATAAAAACTGGACTTAGCAATTTTTCACTCTAAGCTAGCGGTATTTGCAGAGAGAGATAAACAAATTTTAGTTAACTTAAAAATTCATTTAATATGAGTAAACAATCAATATTTGTTTCACTTTATTCTCGCATAGAAACCAACAACAATAATTAACTTCGAGATAGTATAAAAGCCTGTGCAAATTTCTGTACGACCTGACTTCTTTCGAATAACGTTAATCAAAATGCATAATCGTCTTATAATAATTTTAATATTTTATTTGAATGTTGCTACCACAAAAGCAGACGCGCCGGAAGTTTGCATTGACGCATTGGGATGCATTGAGGGCATTTATGAACCTGGAAACGAAGTTGAAAGATATGCAGCTTTCTATGGCGTGCCATTTGCTAAGCCGCCGATTGGTGAATTAAGATTTAAAGTGAGAAAAAAGTGAAATATCTTAAGGGTTTCGAAAAATGTGTTTAATAATTTTGCCTATGCGACAGAATCCCGTACCAGTTGAGCCATGGAATGGCAAACTTCTAGCAAAAGAGCCGCATACAGAATGTACACAAAGGAATTACCTTTTAACTCCCCTTAATACAACTGGCGATGAAGACTGTCTTTATTTGAATGTGTATCGACCTGCGGTGAGTATTTTCACTTTTCAACGTTTTTCATCGCACACCAATCCAAAATATACATGCAAATATATGTGTCCGATATTTTGCTGAGCTAGTGGCAAGCAATTGGCGAATTTAGATATATATATTTTTTTTTTAATCACACACTTGTGAAGGCCTACAACCCCTTGGAAATTTGGAGGATTTTCAGAATATCATATAGAGAGAGGTGATTGCACTATGAAATACTTTGCGGGAATAATTCGTTGGCCCCGAGCTACTTTATGTCAAGTGACCGACAGCCAACAATGTGGTGAACTATCCGTAGCTTAATGAGCTCTCTTAACTTTGTACTAACTCAGGCAAGCGCGAATGTTCATCTTATCTAAGTGCTGTCAGACAAACTATCGTAACTCAAACGTGTCTAATTTTTGTGTCTTAACTTCACAACTTCACAGCTTAACATAAGGTGCATCAGTCTGCTATTCATGATACGCGGGCAGTCACACAGAATGTGCTCCGAGGTTTCCTCCGCCAGCCCACAGAACCTGCAGTCCGTCTCTACAGAAAGCCCCATTTTGTTTAGATGGTACCTTAACTTGCAGTGTCCTGTCAGGTAGCCTGTAATAGTCCTAAGACCCTCCCGGCTGAGTTCACGGAGTCTTTCTGAGTTCCTCTTGGAAGGAGTTATGAATTTCTTTGATTGTCTCATTCCCTTTGACTTACGCCAGTGGGCAGCAATCTGAGATTCCTCCCAACTCCTAAGTAGTTCTGCAGTGTATCCTATAGATGTACCACAGAAAGGCTCGGGACCATGCATTCGCGTTTGGGCCCCACGTTTTGCGAGATAGTCAGCCCTTTCGTTGCCTTCAAACCCTTCATGCCCAGGGACCCACCACAGCGTAACTCTATTATGGGCTCCTAGGCTATTCAGAAGAGTTTTACAACTGTCCACAAGCCTAGATGTCGTTTTAAATGAGTCTAAGGCCCTTAGTGCTGCCTGGCTATCCGACATAATATTTATTCTGGCCCCGTTTGTCCTTCTCCGAAGACATTCTCGAACACAGACTTCGATTGCGAAGATCTCCGCCTGGAATATGGTTGGGTATGAGCCCATTGGCAGACTTTTCTGGAACCTTGGTCCAAGCACGCCTGCCCCAGTACTCCCGTCTTCCATCTTTGATCCATCGGTATACCATACTTGGGACCCTTTGTCAATCATAGATATTATCGCTTTACAGCAGTCCCTTTCAGGAATTCTGACCTTGTAGGGCTTATCAAAGGATAATTTCGGTAGCATGATATCTGTGAGCTTGATAGCGGGATCATCCAGAAAAGGCTTGAGAACCTCCAAGTGACCCCAAAGATCTCCAGTCTTCATGCTGATTACATTGGGCAGCCGTATGGAGCTCCAGCAGGCCTCCTTTTCTATCAGAATAGATATACATAGATAGATATATATATATTTTTGTTAATATTGCTTTTAAATGAATTTTTAACGCAAATAAAACTTGTATTTTATGTAGAATATACTTTATATTTTGACTTCAGCGCCAATTCAGGGTCAATTTATTAAAAATCTATGATTTATTATGTTTCAACCACATACGCCAAATTCGAACCAAATCGGACCATAAATACGGGTTTTCGAAATATCTCGACCTTGGCACCACCTAGGAAGACCATTTTATGCAAACATGATACTACTTACATAGCCAGTATATACTTTAAAAAGCAGACAAATCGGCCCGTAAATACGTTAGATATAAAACTTTTATTTTTTTTTGTCGTGGTGGACCTTCCGCTGGAAACACCCATATGCGATTTCATTATAGCGAGCACGAAGTATGCGTGTTAGTCTAGCGCTCGCCGAGCTCACACTAGGTCCAACCGTCCAAGAGTGAACCACAGGAGGACAGAGGCGTCCCTAATTACTCCTTATCGGGGGATAACGTTTCAAGGGTGCCTTTCCATCGCCAGGTCAGCAGCCACGCAGTTTTCCGCGATGTTACTGTGACCTGGCACCTAAACTAGAAGAAGTACTGTGGTTCAAAAAAATTAAATTAAATTAAGGAAACGCCTGACGGAATTCGAACCCAGCACCTTCTGGAAGCTAACAAATAGCGGCACGATCCTCTCCTCTGCACGCTCAGCCACTGCTGACTACGAATGCATGCTTTCAAATGTTTAGTTTGAACAAATAAAATACAATTATTGCTTTCAAATTACACTATCTTTTTCGAACGTTTCGAGCGTTTTCTGGATACGAAAATGAATTCGGTTTCTATTCGTTTCCGCATACGAAATTTTTTTTTTAGTTGTGCTTCTTTTGAAGACGGTGATATTTCAAAATACTGACGTGGTAAGGCGATTCTTCTGTCAGACTCCGGACTCAGCACCAAAAAATCTATAAGAAAGCAGGTGTTTCACTTAGGTCTTAAAATTTTGTTACACTGCGTAACCGAAAGAAATCGATAGGGCTACACTATCGGACTTGCTTTGGCAGACTATTTCCGTCGGAATTCATCTGCTCCTGAACAAAGACACGATGCACGATCGGAAAAATCTATATACACTCGCCTTATTAAAGACACTCTAGACATATGTGATATAAAGGAAGTCATGGTAAACTGTTTGTAGTAAAGCGAACTCTCAATCGACCAAACCTGAGCCCTTTCACCTAACCATAGAGCAGGTGGCCAACCGATCTCTGAAAAGCTTTGCAAGAGCGAGTCTTGGGAAAGGAAAGGCCATATCCTCTAAGAATGTGGAGAAGATAGGTTCTCTGCTCTCGCTAACACTGTTTTCTGGAGACGACACAGAGAGAATGATATTTTTTGTAAAAAGGTTAAAAATAGAGTTATGCAACAAGACAACAAGAGGCTTCACTTCCCTTTTAAAGGCTCCTCCACCTTATGTTATTATATATATATTAATTAAAATTATGTACATAAACTTTATGCAAATACGGCCTTCAATTCTTCACTATTGTTAGCTTTCTTTAAAAAAGCCAAATGTGATAACTTTCAATGACTTTTTCATATAATAATTCGGGCAACAAGTAAACCATAACTTCACGTATTTTGTACTTTGATTTCAACAAAGATGTGGAATTATTCATAGAAGCACAACAAACCAAGGAGTGGTCACCAAGCCATATTGTCGAATTTCGCGCAATGGAGGAAAATTAAATACTGCACACGTTATGCCTACGGTGACCATCCGTCCTTTATTTTAAAGGACAGTCCTTTATTTTAACCCCCTGTCCTTTATAACTTTTTTCAAAGTAAAGGACGCTTTTTGTCCTTTATTTCTTGAACTGTCCTTTAAATCGGCTCTTCATTTTTCAGGGGTAAATTTTTAAACGCAGAATATGAAAAATAAAAATGTCCCTTGTAAAATATAATGAAAACCTTCGCCAGTTTGCTTCGCACCCCACTTAAGGGTTTCTATTGAATCGGTAATCTTTGTACAAGCTATAAAGCACAGGGAAAGTTTTGCTCAGGATCGTGTTGCACGCTGAGTTTCCAGTTCCACTGAAAGAGAACAATGAACCCCCTGCTGCACAGTGGTTCAAAACTGGCATTTAGTGTTCGCAATTCACTGGAGCCTTCATTTTTCACTTAATTTGATGAATTTTTATTTTTTTTGTTTATGAAAGCTTAAGGTATTTGCAAGAGACCAGTTGAGCCTGATTTCTGAACTTTTATTTGATAATATCAATTTTTTTAGTGCAAAATACAGATAAAGTAGCAATTTTGAAGAAAATGTATTCTCCTGTTCCAGTTAATAAATGTTACATAAAAAAAACTAGTTGAAAAATGTTGTATGGTTCTCCCTAAACAAAAAAAAAAAAATACACAAAAAAATTTTTAAATATTATAAAAAAGTGTTCACTAAAATAAATATTTTTTTTTGGTTTTTAGTAAAAATTTGTTGAAAAATGAAACCTACGCATTATGAACATTAAATTCCAATTTTGAACCACTCTGTGCGGCTTCGTCGTGCCGTATGAATTATGGTAAACGCATTTTCGTAGCAAAGGATGGCGAAGTCCTTGAAAAGGATTTGGCTTAATTTTTCGCTACAGAAGGGGAACTTGTACAATTAAATAATATAATTAACTGCTATATATTTGATTTAAATTACGATATCGGTAAGGTACTTTTATCACACAAGTTGTATGTACGTATTCCCAAATCATTTTGAAAAAAAATGTCCCTCATTTTACGTTGGTTAATATGGTCACCGTAGTTATGCCGCATGTGGTACCGTGTTTTTAAAACCACATTTCGTCCATATCGTTGAAAAAAAACTGAAACATGCATACTAAAGTAGCTGTTAGACGTGGCAAGTGCAAGTCCTTTTCAAAAGTCTGTCAAACTCAAGAATTTCCAAAAGAGATTACAGGAGCAGTTACACCGTGCATTTACAGTGGCTTTCAAAAGCAGTTTTTATTTCTGAAATCAAATATTCTAATACTAATTTTATCTGTTTACACGGTGAATACAGACAAGTTCACTTTAAACTATGTTACCAGACGTTTTAATGTTTATAACAAAATTAATGACCTGAAAAATTTACTAAACCTGCTAAAATGTACACAAAAGAATCACAAGATGCCTAATACAATAATACTTAAATACTCCATATCAGTAGAATAAATGAATTATATGTATTTTTTCATATTTTAATCAACATCTTTATACATTTTTGCAAATTCGCCAAAAAACGCGTCACACGGCAACACTCGATTGGTTTGACAGCACTTTCAAGCTGAAATTATTTCTCGAAAGCGATTTGCGTATTTTAGGTTGCGGTTACACCTTGCAATTTTTCTTGCCGAAAGTGATTTCTGCAAATACGCAAAAAGGACTTTCTGACTGTTTACACGGGAAAGTAGACTTTCGATTTCCACATTTTGACAGCAAAATGCTTAAAAAAGCGCTTGCATTGCCACGTTTAACCGCACCTTAACTTTTTATTTCAATTGCAGTTAGAAGCTAATCATTTTTTTTTCTATCTACAAATGCAATTAACTACATTGAAATTTTCTACTTTCAGAATAGTTCTGATGAAAAACTGCCTGTCTTGATTTATATACACGGTGGTGATTTCATTTTCGGCACTCCAAATCGTGAATTTTATGGTCCTGAATATTTTATGGATACGAACGAGGTTATATTGGTGACCATTGCTTATCGTTTGGGTCCATTTGGTGAGTATTGGTATCCATTTATGTACTTAACGATCGATCGTGCGATTTGTTTTATTCCCAAGCGCCAAAGACTTGAAGATTGAATTCACTGCTTTAACGAAACTTTTTCAGGTTTTCTAAGTAGTGGTGATGAGCACATGACTGGCAATTTTGGATTAAAGGATCAAAATTTAGCTTTGAAATGGGTGCAATCGTATATATCCGCATTCGGTGGTGATCCTTCGCGTGTTACCATTTTCGGTCATAGTTCTGGCGGTTTGTCTGTCCATTTTCATATGCTAAGCCCTGCTTCACAAGGTATTCCTTTGTGTTTCATTATTAATAAACAAAAAATTAGAATGCAATGTTTTGTCAATTTAAAGGCTTATTTCGTAATGCTGTTCCAATTAGTGGTCTTGCAAATACGGTTTGGGCACAGCCAATTGACCAAAAGGCGCAAGCCATTCAATTAGCCACAGCTGCTGGAATTAGAAATGCTTCCAACATATCTTCTATAGAACTTGTTAATGCTTTGCGTAATTTACCGGCAGAGCAATTGATGGAAGCCTACGATGCATTGAAAACTTTCATAAGTTTTCGAGCCACCATTGAAGAGGCATCATGGCCGGAGCCATTTTTAACAACGAATGTGCGCAACTTACTTAACAGTAATCCGCCGGAGACAGTGCCATGGATTGCAGTTAATACACCCACGAAAGGCGAAGGCGTGAGCATAGCTCCAAGACTTGCTGGTAATTCGTCTTTGCAAGCTGAGTTCAACGAAAACTTTGATGACTTATTTAAGCTACTCACAAATTTGCCTGCTGACGAATCGAAAGAGGTCAACGATGTGGTAGAACGTTTAGTGGCAGAATATATGGGTGGAGTTCGAGAGTTGAATAATGACACGTTGGATGGTTTCTTAGAGGTAGTTTATGAAAGCTGTTGTTGAAATAAATATCTTATTCCCTCTACTTAGCTTTTAGGTGATTCCTGCTTCATGTATCCAGCATACAAAGCAATTGCCGATAATGTGGAATCTAGTAATGGAACAATTCCTGAAGGATATATACTGTTCAATTATCGTGGGCCTTACTCATATTCAGAGCGGTTTACGGGTAGCACAAAAGACTTTGGGACTACCCACGGCGATGATTCATTATATCTTTTCACCTCGCAAGTAATAGCACCGGATGGATATTCCAAATCGTCGGCAGAGGCTGCGTTGGTAAAACGATATGTGGAAATTTATGTGGAGTTCGCTAAAAACGGGTGAGTTAAATTAATTTGGGTGTATGACCAGTGATCGGACTTAATAAAAATTCTGTGTGGTAGATTCTGGAAAAAAAATGTGGTAGATTTAGCAAAAATGTGGTAGATCTCAGGTTTCGGATCAAACTTTTTGCAAAAATTTAAAAAAGAATCTGCAAGGTTTCACCTTAACTGAAAACTTTTTAATTCGAATCTCTAGAAAAAACTTTTAACTTGGGTTTTGCCAATTTTGACAATCCTCAAGTAAAAGTAGTCAACGCGTTAAAAACTTTAGATGCACTGTAATGTGCTAACTTTCACAAAAAACGCCGATTTTTCTCATTTTCTTTATTAGTTCTCTTTATAAATCATATATTTTGCAATTTACCACAATGAAATGACGTTTCCCGACGAAAAAGTTTAATATTGAGAAATTGAGAAAATTCATGGTTTGACAGTTTCTTTTCTCCTCACATTCGGCTTTGCTTACTTTTACTTGAGAAATCTCATCGACGCCGGGAATGCGAAATCTTGTATACTATCATTCTTGTTAATTTCGATATTTTTACCATTCGATGCCGATACTTTTTACTCGAAATTTTTTAAACGATAGTTTTTGGAATCGAGTATCTGAACCCTTGTATCGCATCGAATCCTAAATGTACATGACGAAGTTAATGTGAATAATGATACATTTGTATGACAAATTATTAGAAAATAAAATGAAAATGTCAAAATTTAATTTTCTGGGAATTGGGCAAGACAATTTGTATAAAACTTTTTGTAGTAATATTTGAAATATTTAGAGTGAATTTTCCAAATTCCAAGATGTAAAAATTTGTCCTTACTAAAATTCCTATTGAAAGTTTTGTTGTTAATATTGTTTTTAAACATTCCATTTTTTGCAAATCTATGTCGTACTGTAACCTTACTTACATTGGAATTTATATATATTTTGAGCTTTAAAGCGCAGAAATGTGAATTATCTTAAGTTGGTATGTTGCGCGCCTTCAGAGATGTACATACTTGTCATAGTGCAAAGTGTTTATTCTTTATTAGAAAATGAGACCAATATTCAGATTTAATTTTTTGAATTTTATATCGATATTTGGATCATCGAGTCTTTTTATTACGATATTTTTACAGCCCGATATTTTTACAGCGATGCTGTAAATGAGTACTATATCGGTACTTTCGATTCGATATCGTGTCCCCACCTGTTATCACATAGTGTTTAGTGTTGGACAACTTTTGCTCTTAAAATTAAGAAAAAAAATAAAGAAAATCATGTGGAGCTAAATTTTAAATACTCAAAAATGCGAATATGTGGTCGATTTCAGACCTTGTGTGGTAGATGTGCTGGATGCTCCAAAAAGTGGTAGATCTACCACAATGTGGTAGAAGTCCGATCACTGTGTATGACGGGTATTATACTATTTTAATATGTGCTTATATTCTATTTTCAGAGAAGTTGAAGTGTTCAATAAAATACAGCCCTGCACTAAAGCACTGTTTGGAAAACAAGGCTTTTGTGACTATTTGTCCATCGTCAAAGAAGAAGAACCATTCGTGGTTGACAACTCATGGAACACTGAGCGCATGCAATTGTGGGAATATGTATATAAAACCTTTTATTGAGTTGTAATCAAAATAAATACACGACTGGTCAACAGTGGTTTTGATGACCAAGTGTTATAGAATAGAATAGAATTATGCTGGGGTAAGCACTGCGACCAATAGGTCTATTGTGCCCCGAGCTAATCACAACACTGAATCCAGACCCAGGGACTCCAAGAATTTCAGAATGGATCCCGGGGGCAGGGTGTGTATGTGATATTCACTTGGCCATATGTGTCCTAAGCACCTCTCCCTTCTTCGCGAAACGGCCTCACACTCCAGGAGAAGGTGCATTGGAGTCTCTTTGGCGGAGTCACAGAAGCGACATAAGTCGCTTGACCAGATCCCCAGATTAAACAAGTGGCCTCTGAGCCTACAATGACCCGTCAAAATACCTGTNATGAGCGAACAAGTTTTATGTATTTATTTATACTTGTAAATATTGTTTATTTTTTACTTTTGTTAAACCCAAACTGTTATAAAAAAGTATCCTTCGATTAAAAACGAGTGTATGCTTTTAGTGTGGTAAAACACTCTTTTTTCCAGAGATTTGGTGCTTTTTGAAACTCAAAAGTTGGCAACACTGCATGTATTAGTAAAAATCGTTGCCCACTTCCTGTTTGCCCGTGATTTCCCCTGATCTAGCCCGCGAAATGAGCTCGCTTGCCCGTACTTGCAAAAAAGCTACTACGGTCCATGTGACCATGTCTGGTCTACGGTACTCGCCGTCGGCAATGCGTAAAGGCCCGTAAATCCTCCGCAAAACTCTTCCCTCGAATACTCCAAGAGCCGCCTCATCAGATACTGTCATTGTCTATGCCTCTTCGTCATATACCAGCACGGGCATGATAAGTGACTTATAGAGTGTTGTTTTCATATGTCGAGAGGACTGAACTCCTGAATTGCCTACTCAGTCCAAAGTAGCACTTGTTGGCAAGAGTTATTCTGCTTTAGATTTCGATGCAGACATTATTATCGGTGTTAAGGCTGGCTCCCGAGAAAACGAAATTGTCTACGTTTACGAAATTATAACTATCAACAGTGATGTGAGTGCCTAGGCGCGAATGTGCTGACTGTTTGATTGATGACAGGAGATAAGTCGTCTTGTTCTCATTGGCCACCAGACCAATTCGCTTTGCTTCCTTATCCAAAGGCACAACAGACGTCGCGATTCTTGTCACCGATGATGTCGATACCATCAGTATAAGCCAGCAATTGCACGCTCTTGTAGTAAATTGTTCCTGAGCGGTTCAGTTCTGCAGCGCTTATTATCTTCTCCAATATCAGATTAAAGAAATCACATGAAAGGTAGTCGCCGTCTGAAACGCCGTTTCCCAATTCTATTGCCCAACCTCATTTTACACTTCCGTATCAGTTTCGAGCGGATACCAAATTCAGACATCGCGGCTAATAGACAACTCCTTTTAGTACTGTTAAAAGCGGCTTTGATGTCGACAAATAGGTTTTGAATGTCAATCCTTTTCTGACGGGTCTTTCCCAAGATTTGGCGTATTGTGAATACCTGGTCTATGGCGGCTTTTCGAGGTCTAAAGCCACATTGATAAGGCGCAATTAGTTTGTTGACGGTGGCCTTCAGTCTTTCACATAGTACGCTCGATAAGACCTTGTAGCCTATGCTTAGAAGGCTGATCTTGAAACCTTCCGTAAGTCTATATAGTATTTCTTAGAAATGATAAAAAATAGTATAGTTTGGTGAGCTACAACGTTCGCTACATTAAGAGGCGGAACTTTAATGAAAATCGTGGCGCGTATTCGATGAAGAAATTCAAATCACAAATTCAGACTTTTCAATTCTGCTTCTGTAGCTTAGCAACAACAGAGAGGATTAATCAAGAGTCCTGTTAAATTATTTCGTGTTGCAAAGCGAAAAGGTTATTGACCTTCGTAAAAGGAATCTTTTATGAAGTTTAAGTCTAACGGGTTTCCTGGAATAATTTCTGCAATTACATAGGAGAACCCCCGCGGAGGGCAAGCACTTGAAAATAATACCGTAAAATAAATAATTCTGCTTCTCCAATTTATATTCACAAACTGATGGTAGCTGAACGTCTTCAACCGACGTAATGCCAGATGTACTTTTGAAGGCACTTCCATGTAAATCCGAACGCTCTTCTTTCGTGCATTGCTTGATTTTTCGGTCAACACAACGGGCCATCTGAGTTGTTACATGCAGAAGTTCAAAGAAACTGGGTAGGTGCAAAACGTGATGACACCCGTCTTTCTTCGTACAGGTCGTTCGGCCGAAAATATTGCTGTTGTGGAACACAATGTGGACCAGGCCGCGACTAACTTAATTCGTCATCGTGTACAGCAATTTAACTTTTCGTTCAACGCCGTTTAGCAGATTTTAAGTAAAGGACATATGTTTACACGCCTACAAAATGCAATTGACACAGGAACTGAAGCTTTGAGATCACTCGTAGTGCCGTATTTGATGTCGATTTTTGAAATCACCTAAACCGATACGTTAGCAAGCAGCGCTAGGATATTTGGGACACTCAAAATCCACGAGTCATTGTTTGGTGTGGTTGCTGGGCTGCGGAGTCATCTCTTACTTCCTCTAAAATTCAAAATTTATTTAATTAAAAACGGCATCTTTCAATTTATTAAATGTTTTGCTTTGATTATGACGATATTTGTGCTCATTACATACTTAAATGTTTTATACACATAGTCCCACAATTTCATGCGTTTAGTATCCCAAGCGTTGTCAACCTGAAATGGTTCTTCTTCCTTCACGATGGACAAAGAGTCACAAAATTTGTTTCTCAAACAATGCCTTAGTGCAGGTCTGAATTTTTTTAATCACTTCAACTTTCCTGAAAACAAGAAAAAGATACCTTTTAAATACATACATACATCTTTAAAGGCAACAGATAAAAGTTTGTAAATTTTTGTTTTATCATAAACTTAAACACCTCAAAATTTACATAAATATATTCCTAAAGGTACATATTTCACTCTTGATTAACTTAACCCTTGTGTGGAAAGCTGAAAACTGCACCGCATAATATAAACCTAAGTGCAGGCGTAACTATGAGCATTTTTTATTTCATTCAGGGTATGCAGTTATATATGTATGTATGTATATAGTCCATTCAATTCTGATATAATAAAGTGAATATTCGATTACAAAATATCGTTGATCTTTTCGCAATTTGTTTTGTTCAAAAAATATATAAAACTCGTTATACATATGTATGTATGTAAAACTCGGTAGGATTAATCATTTGTTAAAATTAATCGATTACTTGTGTCTAATTAATGATTTAATTGTATCGGAGTTCTGTGTTTCATTAATCGATTATTAATCGAATCAAACAGCCATAAGAATTGTTCAACTTCAGGGCATACAATGGTGTAAATAGTTGTGCCTGTAAGCCCATTGCCACGGCTACAAAACTAAGGGCTGGCTACAAAAACAAAAGCAATGTCTGGTTATGGCTACCTCCCAGTTAATTACACATGTTTAATAGCAAAAATGTTCAACAGCTAGTTTCTGACAAATTATTTAATCATTCCATTTTTTTTTTTATTTTTTAATAAAAAAATTTAAAAAAATCGAACTTTAGCAGAAGAAAAATTTAAAAACTAACAAGTTTTGTGCCAAATTTTTGCATTTGTGCTAGAGCTTGTTCTGTTGTAAAAAAAAAAAACTCAAGTTACTAATGAAGGAAAGCGAGGGATTAAAAGTAAAGAGTGGTCGAATGAAAATGCGCCAAGATTTTTTGTATGAAAAATGAGCAGGAAAGAAAGTTACTCATACGTCACGTACACCTGAATAACATGCCATACGACCCGTGTGCTGACTGCCTTACGCACGCTCGCGATCACATATCACATATTGTCACGCACATTCACATATTGTTTTTGTATTTTGGCTCATGTTTACGCACATTCGCGAAGCTATATATTATCTCGATAGCAAATATTTTTAACCAATTATGCGGGGAAACCAATTAACCGGGTTTGATTATGCGGGAAAATTTATATGAATACTTTTTTTATACAATATTTTTTTTTTTTCGCCGATAAAAAGATTTAAATAAGCTGGTAAATAAATAACCCGTGTTATGAAAATATTTGAGGGAAATAGTCACCGCAGGTTCTGCAAAGTAATTCCTTTGTATAAATTCTGTTTGCGGCTCATTTGCTAAAAGTGTACCATTCCATGCACTTTAGAGGTGATTATTGCCAGTTTATGTGCAAAAGTTTATTATTTTATAATATTGTTTATATTTTACTTATTTATTTTTTTTTTTTTTTTAGTTATTTAAAGACATTTCTCTATCTCTCTGAAAATGTACCGTTGTTAAATTGCGCTACAGGTTTAAGCTTTCTGCAATTCGCTAACCAAACAGCAATGTGCTTATTTGTAAATACGTACATATGTTTCCGGAATGTACCATTAAAGCGAAGAAATTTTGTTCTTAGTTTAGCATAACATAAAAATAAACAAAGCTGAATAAATATGAAAGTAGACAAGATGCCAAACCATTATCTTTACCACTTGTCTGCTAGTACCATATTTTTTTTCTTTCGAGAAATAGGCCTAAACAGATAGAATAATTACGGTTCTTATGCAATTAGTGATGGGGATAATTAATATTAGCGGTTTATTTGAGGAAGATTATTTCGCGAGCAAACATTCTTCTGCTAGCTGGAAGCTAAACAAGGCTAAAGCTGACTGACTGTACAATGGCAAATGAAGAATAGAAGTTTGCGCTATGCTTTCTAAAAAATGTTATTCGCGGAATATTTGTAAAGCAAAAACCTTTTATAACCGAGCTCATTTGCGCACAAGGTAATTAAATATAACTAAGTAAATACGAGCGCTGAGAAAGTTCTTACATTACACACTAGCGTTGCCAAATGTACCGTATTTACCCAGACGTCCCATA
This sequence comes from Rhagoletis zephyria, assembly GCF_001687245.7. Classification (NCBI taxonomy): domain Eukaryota; kingdom Metazoa; phylum Arthropoda; class Insecta; order Diptera; family Tephritidae; genus Rhagoletis; species Rhagoletis zephyria. Next base: position 232,917 of record NW_016157124.1, on the reverse strand, counting down.
TTTTGCATTAAATTTGAAATGTTCCGCCGGGACAAGATTTTTTCCGAATTTTCGACAATTTCATCATTAATTTAAACCTGTAAACTTCTACTCAACATGGCCATGCTTTAACGCGGCTATTGTGAGCAGGTCATTAGCAAGCATTTATTGCATGCAACTCTGTAAGAGAAATATAGCTAAAAATGACCGTTGATTTTTAATTTTTTTTTTTTTTTTTGTGGTGGATGTTGCGAATTTTCCTCCATATAACGCATGAACAAACTGACTTCTATATGGAAGAAAATGCGCACTATGCCTCCACAAAAAAAAATAATTCTCAGAAATCCATGGTAATTTTTAGCGACTTTAAACTTGCACTTTATTGTACTAGAATTGAATGGGCTATAAAACCGCGTACTCGAAAAATTTCTAGGAAATCCAAATAAAAAAATTGAAAAATTTTGATGAACATTTTTTTTAATTCCATTATTTAGTTTTTGTGAACAGTACAAGCTTTAAAAGTTGTATCTGATACAGATCAAATTATGCGTTTGTTCTGTAGGGCTGGAAAAAAAAATCTGGCAACACTAACACATACATGTGTACAAAGCTTGGTTTCATCCGAACCTCGAGACTTCTTTAATGTTTTATGTTAAAAACACGCCATGCTTGAATTATGTTTAACCGAAAAGTTGTTGCCCGTCCAGTTTCTCTTCGGATTGTACCTAGCAGGGATGCCAAATCATTTCACCCCTCTCCCCGTTAGCAGCCGAGAAATTCCCGGATTTTCGGTGAAATTCCCCGCACTGGCATAATTCCATTAAAAATTGCTTGAATTTATTTACGAATGTACTTACAGTATTTTAATTTTAAAAATTTTTATTTTCTTAACTGAAACTTTTTTGGTCCAATATAAAAAAATAACTACTAAGCAGCGCACTAAAATTAAAAAATTTGGGTATACATATATGGAAGGTGTCACGCCCTCCTTTCCAATTGCTCCAATTTTTCTCCAATAGTATGCGATTGACTTCGTATATCGCAATGCCAAGTTCCACGAACACTTTCAGAGATATGCAGTATGAAAAATTCGGTTTGTATGGGAGGTGCCACGCCTAAAACCATTCTTATTTATTATTTGCGTTCGTGTACCTGTTAATTATTGAAAGTTATCAAAAACTATCAGGTGTTTGCGTTCGCGTACGCAAAAACTTGCAAAGTAGGGGAAATTGAGAGAGCAAAGTGACATTTCATTTTGAGGGGAAGCTATACGTGTACTTCATTCCATAATTGTGTACATTCAGAGTGGTATAAAAGATTGTATGAATAGCGGTGCGATCAACTATATACCTGATTTCGTTCAGGAAGTGTTGTTCAAAATGTATAATCTGCTTTCTTTGGTTTGGCTCCACTATGCTTCGACCCTAAAAGATGGTTTTTGAACCCGCTAACAGCTTCTACTGGCGATGTAGATCGTTGCCGCATAGTTTATACTTGATGTACGAGAACAAAAAGAAAAAATTAGGTGCAAAATTATAGGTCTGTAGAGGATCGATCGGTTCGATATTTTCAGTGAATAAAAAAGGTTTGTTTGACCAAATAGGTGTGTGACATACATACGTTTAAAACTGTTGCCAAACAAATGGTTGCATCTGACTACACTGAGCCAAAAGTCCAATGGTTTCTTCAACCAAGTTATTGTGTGATTTTTTCATGTTAAATACACCGATTGTAAGAACACACTTGTATGTCTGGCAATAGCTAAACGTGCGAGATGCTTGCTGTTATTGCTTGGCTTCCAGTAGGTTTGCGTTCGAATGCCCTCGGAGGCGAAATGTAAATTTTTGTTGTTGTTTTTTTTTGTATTACGAAAAAGCATCTGTGAAGTAAAGAGCGCGATCAAACGTCGAAGAAAATTTATTCAAGTCCAACATTTGAGCGTAAATTCACAGAACTGCTGCAGCTGAGCGTGCAAAGATGCTTGCTGTTATTTTCTAAATTTCAGATAATTCTGGTTCAAATCTCGCCAGAGGCTACATGTTAAAATGATATTATATTAAATATTTTTGTTTTGTATCTCCGAATTATGAAAAAGCATCTATGAAGTGCAGAATATAAGCGCTGTCTAACGAAAAAATCGACAAACAAAAATTTGTTTAATGTAAACAAAGGTATGTTTAATATTACTAAATCATTGTTGAAAATATAAACCATGGCATTGTAGAAGGTAAAAGAAATCACTTTGATTCCTTTTCAAGTTTTAATTTGGTAATATTAACCAATTTTTTGGTGATTTTTTCACAGTGTAAAAGCTTGTTTTCGCTAAGTCAAATTTAATGGCATTTGTCGTCGAATAAGTGAAAACACATTGTAAAATGGGATTAAAAAAACGATATATCGATTGATTTTGATGAGTGTAGGTCTTTAGTCGCGTACATGCGCTACTAAATCGGCTATCTATCTGTTTTAGTCCCATAACATCAACGGTAAAGGTATGTATAAAGGATAAAAAAATGTATCAAAATATGTCCACAAATTTTGGTGTCAAAATATGACATGGTGAAAGCCAGCCTTAGGGCCCATGTTACTAGAATTTTGAAGTACCTTAAATACATAATTACAACATTCTAATTCAAAGGTAAAAAAACTCAAACAGGCATGTTCTGAAACTCGAATCTTTGAAATCGACTCGATTTGCAAAATATTTTTTAATTATATCTGATGAAAAGAGTGAATATTCTAATTGAAAACTATAAAGGATGCAACAGCGATATGAAGTAAATCATTTTAATGCGAGACTTAAAAATTTTTGGATTAAAAACCATCGAAAAAATTATCGAAATCGAGTCGATTTCAAATTTTCGAATTTCAGAACATGCCTGAAAGACTAATTTACCTACTACAATTGACCTCTTCTATCTCACACTTATCACTTTTCGTATGGACAAATTTATTGAAAACAAAATTTTTCCCACAGCAACATTATACTGGAAAACGACCTGTTTTGTTTTATATATACGGCGGAGGATTCTTTGCTGGCTCCCCGAATCCTTTATTTAATGGTCCCGAATATTTTATGAATACAAACGAGGTCATACTGGTGATATCTGCCTGCCGCTTGGGTCCCTTCGGTGAGTATTTCTACAAATTGTGTAATAAAGCAATATTTTGCCAATTTACATTGGAGTATGATCTTAAATAACCAAAATTGAAACGATGTGGAACAAAAAGGACAACAGTTATAAACATTCGCAAAATTGAGTACAAATATGATGGATTTTGACATGATCAAAAGCAATTGAGCCTAATGCAATGTTACTTAACATAATGAAATAGCAGAGCTTTAATCTAAGCTTTTAACAAAAGCTTTTAGTAGAATCTTTTAACAAAAAGCTTTTAACATAATATTTTAACATAACCAGGGTTAACACAACTAATAACATGTATAAATGATAACATAAGTATATAAGTGAACATGATAATAAATAGGGCAACCAAAAATATGTCGTAAAACATGATTTTAAGCGCTTAAAATAAGCACGATAAAACAAGAAATATGCATAAATATGCACCAATAAATATCAAAAACTTACTTAAAATATGAATTAAAAAATAAATAAATACTAGCTCAATTTTCTTTGTAAAAATCTATTGAATTTTACTCAAAAATGTTCAAAAACACTGATAAAAGTAAAATGTTACACATTCAGATCGTATTCACTTACATATGTACATTAGACTGCATCACTAATAATAATAATAGATTGGCGCTTACACATATGTTAGTGTTTGGCCGAGCTTCTCCTCCGATTTGTGGCGTGCGCCTTGATGTTGTCACACAAAGCGGAGGGACCTACAGTTTTACGCCGACTCCGAACGGCGATTGTATTTTTATGAGAAGCTGTTTTTCATGGCAGAAATACACTCGGAGGTTTGCCATTGCCTGCCGAGGGACGACCGCTGTTAAGAAAAAACCTTTTTTCTATATTTTTGCGATGTTGCTTTGACCAGGGTTTGAACCCAGGCATTGTGGAGTGGAAGCGCGCACTGCTTACCACTACACCACAGCGGCCGTCAACTGCATCACTCCCCATACAAAAAAAAATCGGTACTATTTTTCCATTGGAATTATAAAATCTATTATATTCTAAGACGTCCACCAAAATATTTCGAAAAAATATTAAGATTTAAGTGAGCTGGACCGATTTGAAAATACCTCCAAAAATCGAGTTTTTTATAAATTAAATATTTTTGTTGCAATAAAAAACAAAATATTCGGACAAATTTTCAAAAATGATTGCCTGTCATCGCGGAATACATTCTTAAACATGGAAAAGGCACGAGCTTTCCATTGTATTCAAATAATAAGCACAAATCCAGATAAAAATTGTTTCGAAGTTAATTCAACATTCTAATTCGATGGCTAAGTGGAAGATCGACCTTTCTCGGCAGCCAGTTCAAAAACGCCCTATTTTAGATATCTTTTCAAAAACGCCCTACTTCAGAATTTGATTGAAAAACGACCTATTACAGAGTTTTAATGAAAAACGCCCTATCTCAAACGAAAATACATTGAAAATAATCAATCAATTCAATCAAATTCTGAAGTAGGGCGTTCTTAAAAAGTTTTCTGAGATAGAGCGTTGTTGAAAAATTTTTCTGAGATAGGGCGTTTTCAAACAAGCTACCGAGATAGGTCGATCTTCCACCCAGCCATCGAATTGTATATACTCGCAATGTTGTCCTCAGAAAACTACTGGTGGAAAAACCGAAGATTTTATCTCTTCTTTTGTTAAGAGCGAAATGCACCACACAAGCGGCTTTTCCAACCTTCAATACACAATACAAATGGCTCGAAGAAAAGGAAAATTTCGCTTGGTTTTCCAAGCCGCTTGTGTGGTATATTTCGCTCTTTAGTCCACAGCTGTATGCAAAATTTTACGAATCATATAGACGGTTATCGATACAAAAAATCACATTGTCAACTATAATGCAGTGTCGTAAACTACGTAATCGCGGAGTGGTGAATTTCAAAATACTTATTGTGGGCCTGTAAAAATCAGTAGAAAAGTTCCATGGTGAGAAAATTTTACATTTCAGATGTGCCACTTCGTAACTTTTTACTGCTAGAAATTTTTGACAGTAGCTTTGATGCCACAAAAAGGCTAGCAAGTTAAGCAATCAAAATGAAGCATTTATATGGAAAATGTTTGCCTTTTCTGATTTTTCCAGAACAGAAAGCCATGCACTTATTAGACGTCTTAGCAATAATATAAGGTTCTTTCCCGTATGCAACGCGGTATCCCGCGGGTGCCCAAAACAGCCCAGAAATCATTCCCGTACTCCAAAAATGGGTAATAGAGAGCGAAAATTGGAACGTATTGGAAGAACTAGTTTGTCCTAAGGTCGGGTTTGGCCGGTAACATATGCATATGAGCCTTTCTTTTTTAAGTCGGACGGATTTCGTAAAAAAAAAAATTATGTCATGTCTCCGATTCGCTTCAAATTTGTTTTATGGGTTCTATACATGAAATAAGCTAAAACGTGTTCGAGGAATTTTTTTCTTCTTCTTTTTCTTCTTCGGGCAGATCATATTTTTTCGTGATTCTGACTATATCATTTATATGATATTTTAATAACTAAATATATTTAGTTTAAATCTTAAATTTTTTATATGTTGAAAGTTTATTTATTAATAATCAAAAATTTTATCTTCAACTACAAACAAATTCATAGAACCATAAATTGAAAATCAAGAATTTAAACAAATATAAAAACATACAAGTAAAATACCCTACACTGACTAATCATGTACTTCTTCAAATCGTTATATCTCGGGTTCTGCTCACCGTAGAGACTTCATCTTAATATCATTTTAAAGCTAAGAAACGGGCTTAATATTTCTATATATAAGATGGTCAAGATTGTCCTAAAGCTATCTTAGCTATTGAATAACTCAGTGAGAGGGGAGACCAGTATGTTTGCATGGATGTATTTATAAAAAAAATATTTATTGGTTCAAAAATAGTGGGTAGGCACTGTGGCCAATGGTAAAGTTCATTTACCACCTCTGCACGGTTGTAAGTCATGCAGAGTCCGCAAAATGCTCCGGAAGCAGTGTCCGGAGAATGCACCAGACTAGGCCGAGCATACTTTGAAGTGCCATCTTATTGAAACTTAAGAAAATTCAATTACTTGGCAGTTGAGAAGTGCATGTGCAAAAATTTCATAAATTGCATAAAGGAAATTTTTACACAGGCAGCAGTACATAGCACGAATTTAGGCCGTTCCCACGACAGTCGGGTCTACGTAACCGGAACGACCCAGATTTATATTTGGCCAAGGACTGTCACTCCAGCAACACTCCCCAAAAACTCTTTGCGGAATTTGTATGCTGCTACAACAACAACAACAACGAATTTAGGCGCCCAGTGTTAGCAGTCTCGCCTAAACAGCTATTAACCGTTGAACTGTTTGAAGTTGATCTGCATAGTGAAGACCAGTAAATTAGGGATTTAAAATTATACCATCGTAATTCTTGTTTAATCCTCTATAAAAAGCGTGGTTCGAAAAAATTGGGGTTTTTCAAGAACTATTTTTAAAATATTTTTCTTTATGACGAGATGGTTTATTTTGTGAGAATCAAAAATTTTTTTGTAATTTTTTTTTCGAAAACTTATGTTAAGATATATTTGGTAAGGTGCTAAACATCGGGTTTTATCATACACTCGTGTACATCTAAAGGCTTTTGGTATTTCGAGGAATTTCAGAATATCATAGAGGGAGAGGCTTTAGCACAGAAATACTCCACGGGAATAGTGGGCAAGCCTGGATACTTGGAACACTTGCCTGCGGTAGAACCTTTTGGCTGGTATGCGGATCCTTTCGGCGAGCACATCCACACGCCAATGTCCTTGGAAAACAACCATAAGTTTGTAGGTATTTTCCTTGCTATTCCTAAAGAGCCTTGGTTTTAAGCGCCTCGTATGTATTCCACACCTATCTGGTAGTATTAAGCGATTCTGTACAGCTCCATGTCTGCTTAGCTATAGCATGCTAAATTACGTTAATTATGCTTTTGATTTCCGTGAGCGAGCCGCCCATGTCCACCGAGGTATACAAATTTTGTGCAGCATTTCACAATGATCAGAAATTGAGCCCTGCTCTCTACGTTGGAATTGCCGACTGGCTATTATAATGACGTTGAGCACAACTTTCAGCTCCGTCCAAATTGTTTGGCAGCGGCACCATATACAGTAAAAGAACTATGCTGCTGGTGTATGCGGATGACATTGCCATCGTTGACCTGAAACCCAGGGATGTCGGCTCAGCATTTTTCAGCTTAGAAAACGAAGCTAAAAAGGTTGGTCTAGAGGTGAACCAGCATAAANTGTCTACATATGTACATATATCAATAAATGTATGACAATGTATAGTTTTAAATATCAAATGACTTTGTGTTTTAGTCAAAATAGAAATTCAAAATCATATTTGAAAACGCATATTTTGGTATATAAAATAAAAATTTTAGAATCTCATCTGAATATGAGAATTTCCAATTATCACATGATCGTTTTAAAAAGAGATTTGAAAATATTAATTTTAAAAACTAAAATATACATTTTAGAATATGAATTGAGGATGTTTTTTTCTCAAAACTAAAATAAATATTGTAGGTGCAAAACCTGGGTCAAAACGTTTTTAAAAATAAAACGTTCCATACAAATTTGAAAACGTAAATTTCTCTGTGTACATTTTGTGTTGCTGAAAGCACATTTCGTGTATATCGTTAAAAAAAAATTAAAATATGTATACTAACTAATTAATTGACTTCAAATAAAGGAGGAGGTTATCAATTCGTCGGAATATTTTTTTTTATTTTTTTATGTACATACGTTACCGCATTACTTTGTACCGAGTCAACCGATTGCAATAATTCTTTTTTTAAAGGAAAAGTATAACCTCAGAGCTGGTCCCATACTAACTTGGTTTAGATCCGAGCATTGGATCATGAAGAAATTAACGATAATTTTAAATTTTTATACGGGAATTGTGCTCCGTTTTGTTTTTTGCTGTAAAATTTCATGTTGGGGGAGTTGGATGCCTGTGTAGGTCACATAGCTTCGATTGGTCACTCCGCTGTGAATCAAGTCAGATGCCTGTAATTTAATGTTATTAGACGACAATTTAATCCCAATAGCCCCTCCCTAAATAAAATCCTGTATATGCTACAGTGTGGGGGAGCTGCTTTGTGAGACCGAAGGTGACGATTTTTGTCATTTCTTTTGAAAATTTGAAGTGTGCACATAGCGGAAAAATGGCAAGAACATTTATTAAGAAACTAATAGAGCAGATGGCTTGCTACACCAAGTATATATATTAGGCCAAAAATGACAAAAAACAAGGAGCTTGTCCAACATTTTTAGCTTTTAGCTAGAAGGCATCTTGGACTCCATTTGTCTGCGTTGCATTATAAAGCTCAGCGCCCCAAACCTGCTTAAAGGCTGCTTCGACGTATGTTTCCTCGTCCACACATACTTTTTCTTAATTTTTGATCAAAATTTTCTCCGCAAGCTCACACTTCGCCGAAAACATTTCGAAGAATACGTAGAAGTTACAAAAAGTGGATACGCGATGGTAATAAACGACAAAGTACCTTATGAATGTGTATACTTACTTTATATTTACAGTTAGTTTTACGCAAGTCATGAGTAAACATAATCGACTAGTTTTTTTCGTGTCCATTATTTATAATTAAATACTATTTTGTTGTTGAATTTATGTTCTTTTTGTGCACAAATAAACACCTTACATGGCAAATGTTGTCTCTCCGTGTTTCATGTTTACTCATATTTACGTACAATTAGAACAGTTAACCACGCATGTGGCGAAATGAATTTCAACCGATCGTTTTAATTTCAGGTCCGTTTGGACCCTGCTTTAGAGGGCAAAGTTGCTAAGTTCATTTTTTATTTTAATTTTATTTGAGAGGGAAAAACTTCTGATAGCCATTTACTTCCAGTATTTCGCAAATCTTTCAATACAACATTTAAAAGTGATTTAATGGCAGAAATGCTAAAAAATTAAAGTATTGTGGTAATGTGTAATAAGGCGCAACGGAAGTAACGTCCATGGGCAATTCTTCTTATTTGGCGCTGTAACCGCCTAAGCGATTTTGGCCGAGTTCAACAAGGCACGCCAGTCGTTTCTCCTCTGTGCCAACTGACGCCAATTGGAAATGCCAAGTGAAGCCAAGTTCTTCCCCACCTGGTCTTTCCATCTCAGTGGGGGCCGTCCTCTTCCTCTGCTACCACCAGCGAGTTCCGAGTTGAATATTTTCAGAGCTGGAGCGTCGGTGTCCATTCGAATGACATGACCAAGCCAGCGGAGCCGCGATGGCATATTTTGTGCAGCATAAAAGGTCTGCACCGTTCGCTCGATTTTCAAAAATGGGGTGTAAAGTTAAAGCGCTTGGCCTTTAGATGTGCAAACTGGTTTTATTTTTTGAAGTTAGAAACGTTTTATCGGTACAGGGTGATTTAAAATTAAATTAATTTAAATAATATTGAAAATTTACTATGCGAGACGGCTACATGGATTTGGAAGAAATATGGGCGTTTTAACGCCATGCCGGTTCACTAGTTTCTTATATTACCTTTTCGAAAGCGCAATGAAATTCGTGGACGTTACTGCTCTTTCAAAATATATTGACAAAATCCACTTTTAATATACATACATACAGGGTGTCCATGAAGTCATGGATAACCCTTCAACCGCCAGCGCGCGACACTATGGTAGAGATTTCCAAAAAATCTCGAAAACCATGACACTTTTTATTAGTTTATATCTTTTTATCTGGTAGACCGTAATGTCGCCCACTGGCGGTTGAAGGGTTATCCATGACTTCCTGGACACCCCGTATATATGTACGTACTACGTAGTATACAGCTTTAAAAGTGCAGTGAAATTATTTCACTTTTCGCCTGTGTATTAATGTCATTGACATTAATTCCATTGACATGATTGCACGTCACGAATAAAAAAGTACCTTAATCCTATTCGAAACGATACATTTTTTAATATCCCTTGTTTCCTATTTGTGTCAAAACATGAGTTTTCATAAAAACTGGACTTAGCAATTTTTCACTCTAAGCTAGCGATATTTGCAGAGAGAGATAAACAAATTTTAGTTAACTTAAAAATTCATTTAATATGAGTAAAAAATCAATATTTGTTTCACTTTATTCTCGCATAGAATCCAACAACAATAATTAACTTCGAGATAGTATAAAAGCCTGTGCAAATTTCTGTGCGACCTGACTTCTTTCGAATAACGTTAATCAAAATGTATTATCGTCTTATAATAATTTTAATATTTTATTTGAATGCTGCTACCACAAAAGCAGGCGCGCCGGAAGTTTGCATTGACTCATTGGGATGCATTGAGGGCATTTATGAACCTGGAAACGAAGTTGAAAGATATGCAGCTTTCTATGGCGTGCCATTTGCTAAGCCGCCGATTGGTGAATTAAGATTTAAAGTGAGAAAAAAGTTAAATATCTTAAGGGTTTCGAAAAATGTGTTTAAAAATTTTGCCTATGCGACAGAATCCCGTACCAGTTGAGCCATGGAATGGCACACTTCTAGCAAAAGAGCCGCATACAGAATGTATACAAAGGAATTACATTATAACTCCCCTTAATACAACTGGCGATGAAGACTGTCTTTATTTGAATGTGTATCGACCTGCGGTGAGTATTTTCACTTTTCAACGTTTTTCATCGCACACCAATCCAATATACATGCAAATATATGTGTCCGATATTTTGCTGAGCAAGTGGCAAGCAATTGGCGAATTTAGATATATATATTTTTCTTAAATCACACACTCGTGAAAGCCTACAACCCCTTAGAAATTTGGATGATTTTCAGAATATCATACAGAGAGAGATGATTGCACTATGAAATACTTTGCGGGAATAATTCGTTGGCCCCGAGCTACTTTTTGTCATCTAACCGACAGCCAACAATGTGGTGAACTATCCGTAGCTTAATGAGCTCTCTTAACTTTGTACTAACTCAGTCAAGCGCGAATGTTCATCTTATCTCAGTGCTGTCAGGCAAACTATCGTAACTCAGACGCGTCTAATTTTTGTGTCTTAACTCTACAACTTCACAGCTTAACATAAGACACAAAAAATAGGCGCATCTGAGTTACGATAGTTTGTCTCAAAGCGCTGAGATAAGATGAACATTCGTGCTTGACTGAGTTAGTACAAACTTAAGAGAATTCATTAAGTTACGATAGTTCACCACACGGCGTTCAATATAAGACAAATTGTTGGCTGTCGTTCAGTTGACATAAAGTATCTCGGGGCCATTGAATTTGCCAAGTGTCAACTTACTCAACTTTCTCTTAGCAACTCTTGCGGCTGCGGTAGAACCTGTTGACTGGTATACCTAATGTGACCAACTATTTCTTAGCTCAAAGAAGTACAGGTTAGGTTGGGTTAGGTTAACGCCGCGAGCCGATTACCTTAGCCTCACGAAGGTTGGACAGTCTAAAAGAAAGTGTGGAGATGATTCCACTTCATTTTCCCGTTGACAGCTAATACAAAAGGAATCTGTTGAAATTCCTAGTCTTACCGGGTGAATATCAATCGCACAATGGCCTTTCAGAACCCCCATCACTAGCTCTTGAGAGGTAACGTGGCACCTTTAAGGGGTAACGATGGATCACTCGTTACTAGCGCTACAAAAAGTATTTCAAAGTACCTTATAAAAACATTTTCTCCAGTGGATAAACGCCTTCTCCTCTTTTATGCCACAAAAGGAGCATCGCTTTCTGTTGTCCATTTTATTATGTATTTAATAGAATATGCAATTTCATTATAGCGAGCACGAAGTATGCATGTTAGTCTAACGCTCGCCGACTAGGCCCAACCATGCAAGAGTGAACCGCAGGAGGACAGAGACGTCCCTAATTGCTCCTTATCGGGGGATAACGTTTCAAGGGTGCCTTTCCAACCCCAGGTCAGCAGCCACGCAGTTTTCCGCGATGTTACTGTGACCCGGCAACTAAACTAGAAGAAGTACTCTGATTAAAAAAAATGAAATTAAATTAAGGAAGCGCCTGATGGAATTCGAAATAGCGGCACGATCCTATCCTCTGCACGCTCAGCCACTGCTGACTACGAATGCATGCTTTCAAATGTTTAGTTTGAACAAATCAAATACAATTATTGCTTTCAAATTACACTATCTTTTTCGAACGTTTCGAGCGTTTTCTGGATACGAACATGAATTCGGTTTCTATTCGTTTCCGGATACGAAATTTTTTTTTTAGTTGTGCTTCTTTTGAAGACGGCGATATTTCAAAATACTGACGCGGTAAAGCGATTCTGCGGTCAGATTCGGACTCAGTCATAGTAAACTGTTTGTAGTAAAGCTATATCCTCTAATACCATGACCCCACCAAAAAGTTAACCATCTCAAGTCGAACTTAACCACATTACTAACTATTGCTGTCCACACTGCGGTTTGAGGTTTATAAAACAGTACAAATGTAGGGAACAGTGTTCGGACCTCCAAAACTCGATTCAGGACTAAATCGCTGCAAAAATCGGAGCAAAAACAAATTTTCCGTACTAGAATGAATTTTTTATTTTCGTTTCTAACATTAATTGTTTGACTTAAATATTTTCTATTCATGCAAAAATAAGAACGCGTGGCAATGTAAGGATAACATGTTACATATTTAGGTAATTTTTAGCATTTTCTATAAAATAGAACGTATCTAACTCTTAATTTTTTAAAGAGCAATAGGATCTAAACCTTTTCTACTTTATATAAATTTCATTCTACGTATATTTTTTAACTGCTTTATTTAAGTTCTGCATCCGCCAATTTCTACAGCCATACATCAAAAAATAACGAAGTTACTTTATTGACGCATTGCTATGAAAGAGTTTCTTTTTAACAGTGAGAATTGGCTAACTTTCAATTTTTTTACTGAAACCGGTGGTGAACACTCAAAAAAAGGCCCCAAGAGGGTCATAACATAATAGATTTGAAGTCAAGCGGAGTAGAGAAGTAGATACCACATTTTTTTTTAAAACCGGACTAAATCTAATCTGATCTTAGTTAAGTCCAAACACCAGTAGGGAACGAATTTTTTACATTTTAACGCTAATGACCCACAGATGGCGGGAAAACACAGGGTTGTATCAGACTTTCGACGTGGTTTCGAGTTGATTAGCTTTTAACCTTCTCAGTGAAATGGTTAAATGCTGTCATTTTTATATGGCGAAACAACGCTAGATCAAGTGGGTTATCGGGATAACCAACTCAACAGCCATAACTACGTGGTTAAGCTCTGGTGGGGACATGGTATAAGAATGTGGAGAAGATAGGTTATCCGCTCTCGCTAACACTGTTTCCTAGAGACGACATAGAGAGAACGATATTTTTTGGAAAAAAGTTAAATGTATGCAACAAGCAGAGCTGGGTAAATGCAATTACATTACAATTACAATTACATTCCTCAGTAATTGTAACTAGGAATCAATTCCTCCAGTTTACAGCAAAGGAATCGATTACTTTTTCAATTACTTGAAGTAATTTCAGATGGAATTGTTTTTTTCTTTAATTCCATTACAAGGAATTTCATATTGTAATTGGAATAAATTACGTGCTAGTAATGTAATTTTTTTTTTCAATTCCTTTGAAAGGAATTGAAAATGTAATTTTTTTTTTCCAATTCCTTTGAAAGGAATTGAAAGTGTAATTGATTTTTTTTGAATTCCATTCCTCAAAGTAATTTAAAAAGTAATTGAAAAATTTCTAAAAAAAAAAATTTTTTTTACTGTTGAATTGCAATAGCTTTGATAAATTTCTTGGTTGCTAACTGCCTTGAATAAATAACTTATACCTAAGTAGTTTTACTAATTGAACTTTAAGAAAACTGAATAACTTAAACTGTATCTGTTCAGTCAGTAACGGATAAATTTTCCAGATCATACCGCGAACGCGCTTCGCGGCAGATGAGACCCGTAAATGTCGAAGCACGCATAACCCGCCCGGACTGTTGCTACCTTGGGCACTGCTGTTCTCTTGGACTAATCCCTGCGTATCTATAAAAATGCACTGACTTAATTGTGTATATTATGGTACCCTTAATTCCACCCAAAATGGCGTGCCTTCTGGAGCCTTTGAAGTACTCTTACTGGTATCCTGCGTTACAAATGAGGATAGACTCCGCTTGAATTACGAACCCTGTCAGACTGGAGATCCTACCACCTAAGAGTTTTATAAACAAATTGCATTGCTATGGCTAAATTTTGATGATAACACTGTAATGACGCTAAAATTACACAAAAAACGCCGAGACACGCAAAATTAATTTTGGGTAGTATGTTACAGACCTGTACACCGTTTTTTTTAGATAAGGTCATTTAGTCAAGTTATTTTCATTTTAAGTTTGCATTGCGAATGAAAAAAATTCAAACTTAAACATGATCAAACGGTCATGTACGATATGGCGTATGAGTAACATTATTTCCTGCTAGTATTTCATACAAAAAATTATTGCAGTTTCACTTAACCCTTGCAAACTTGTTTATATATCCATCGATTTTCATCGTTAATAGTGTTTTAAGCCGCAAAGCAAGCAGATATTGGCTAGTCTATACTAATATATATTTTGAAAGCCGTTTTTTTCTGTTCGCAAAGCTCGAGAAAGGCCGTACCGATTTTTTTGAAATTTAGGAATCTACTGCAGACTTTCCAAGGATGGTTATAGGCTGAAAAAAGTTTCGATATAGAAAAGGGGCGTGGCACCTACCATACAAACCGAATTTTTCAAACTGCATATATTTGTATTAGAGGACTAAAACTGGGTATGGGGATATATACATATATAAGATCAATTCCATACTCATGGGGAAAAATTGGCATGGCTTTTTTCATTGAAAATTCTGCTGAAGCACTAGAGGCATGAGACTAGAAAGGTATGACAAACAGTATTTTATTGCCGGAGATTGAAGACATGAACTTGGAAGATATTTGGTGTTAGCAGCCATGCCCTAATCCATATTTTTTTTTTTAATTTTTATTAATTAATTAATTTTTTTTATACCTATTTTTTATTTTTTCTTCCTCTCTTGGTTTTATATAGATTTGTAAGTTTTGCCTAATGCTATTTGTCAGGCTTTCTGAAACTTATTTAATTTGATACCCACATTGCAATATTGCATTTATTTTATCAATTTAACAGAGTTAAACTTTTAAATAGGTTGAAACGCTCTTCAAGAATGTCTCCAACAGTCATATTTCTTAAACCTCTTTAAATTGATACCGATATAATAAGTTTTCTTTTATCAATTAACTTAAGTTAAATTTTCAAACAGATGACAACCCTCCTCAAAAATATTTTCGGCTGTAAGCTTTCGTAAAACTTTAAAGTTTAATACCCACATTGCAATATTTCATTTATTTTATCAATTTGACTGAATTTGACTTAAAATTTTCAAATAGGTGGCAACACTCCTCAAAACTATTTCCAGCAGTTATCTTTCTTAACCGTCTTTAATTTGATACCAATATTGTAATATTTAATTTATTTTATCAGTGTAATTTAGTTAAACTTTGAAACAGGTGGCAACCTTAATCATACATATTTTCGGCTGTAAGCCTTCTTAAAACTCTTTAATTTGATACCCACATTGCAATATTTCATTTACTTAATCAACTTAACTGAGTTAAAATTTTAAATTAGGTGGCAATCCTCCCCAAAAATATTTCGATCAGTCATCTTTCTTAAACCTCTTTAATTTGATACCCATACTGTAATAATTCATTTATTTTATCAATATAATTGGGTTTAAAAATTTTCAAATATGTGGCAACCCTCAAATTTTTTGCGATATCATTGGTTCTGTATAAAACAAAAAAAAAAAATATATTCAAGTCGGTTCATCCGTTCTCGAGTTTTGACGACCGTGACATACGAACACAACATTTTTATATATATAGATATAGAAGATATACATACATAGAAAGATGTCCAATGTGTGCTTTCGATTTTAATCTTTGACCACAACAAAAATTCCGTATTGTACATTCGTGAATGAACTTTCAGTTTCTCGATTACTTTTACAATTCCTTTGAGGAATTGAAAAACTAAAGTACTCTTGCAATTCCAGGTAATGGAATTGAAAAAAAAAATCAATTACATTTTCAATTCCTTTCAAAGGAATTGAAAAAAAAAATTTACATTACTAGCACGTAATTGATTTCAATTACAATATGAAATTCCTTGTAATGGAATTAAAGAAAAAACCAATTACATTTGAAATTACTTCAGGGAATTGAAAAAGTAATCGATTCCTTTGCTGTAAACTGAAGGAATTGAATCCTAATTACAATTCCTTGTAATCTGTAATTGGGAGTAATTTAATTCCTAAAGGAATCATTACGACCCAGCTCTGGCAACAAGGCAACAAGAGGCATCACTTCCCTTTGAAAGGGTGCACCAGGCTGACACTTTGCATTGCTAAACAGACGGACTGCGTCAGACTAAGTGGGCACACGATTAGGAGATTCCAATAACTAATCAATCTCCAAAAAAATAAATTTACAGAACACTGTAGGATAAGAGAGAATATGAATAGATTGGGGAATTGGTCAAATGATCTCTGTTGTTTCTGCGACTCAACCAGGAACACAACAGCTCATATTGTCATTGAGTGCTATGCCGTCTGGGCTCAATGAGGCCACAGCTTAAATATATTTATTGCCGAAACGCTTTTGAATTATCTGGGGGACCTACGGCCGTCTTCTCAAGTCGGTTTTAAAATTTATTTAACCTCTAAACACAAATTTTGTTCCGAAAAAATCAGTTTGAAGGGCAGATAAATTTTAAAATCTATACGGATGGGAAATCGGCACTTAGTATAAGACGTGTTGTGAAGAGTATAGGTACGGTGACCATCCGTCCTTTATTTTAAAGTACAGTTCTTTATCTTAGCCCCCTATCCTTTATATTTTTGTTTTTCATAATAAAGCACGACTTTTGTCCTTTATTTCTTAAACTGTCCTTTAAATCGGCTCTTCATTTTTCAGGGGTAAATTTTTAAACGCAGAATATGAAAAATAAAAATGTCCCCTATAAAATATAATGAAAACCTTCGCCAGTTTGTTTCGCACCCCACTTGAGGGTTTCTATTTAATCGGTACCGGGGAACTGGTACAATTAAATAATATAATTAACTGGTAAATATTTGATTTAAATTACGATATGGGTAAGGTAAATACTTTTATCATACAAGTTGTATGTACGTATTCCCAAATCATTTTGAAAAAAAAATGTCCCTCATTTTACGTTGGTTAATATGGTCACCTTATAGCTTATGCCGCATGCGGTTCCGTGTTTTTGAAACCACATATCGTCCATATCGTTAAAAAAAACTGAAACATGCATACTAAAGTAGCTGTTAGACGTGGCAAGTGCAAATCCTTTTCAAAAGTCTGTGAAACTCAAGAATTTCCAAAATAGATTGCATTTTTGCGAATTCGCCAAAAAACGCGTCACACGGCAACACTCGATTCGTTTGACAGCACTTGCAAGCTAAAACTATTTCTCGAAAGCGATTTGCGTAATTTAAGTTGCGGTTACACCTTGCAATTTTTATTGCCGAAAGTGACTTCTACAAATCTGCAAAAAGGACTTTCTGACTGCTTACACGGGAAAGTAGACTTTCGATTTCCACATTTTGACAGCAAAATGCTTAAAAAAGCGCTTGCATTGCCACGTTTAACCGCTCCTTAACTTATTTATTTCAATTTCAGTTAAAAGCTAATCTTTTTTTTTACTATCTACAAATGCAATTACATACATTGAAATTTTCTACTTTCAGAATAGTTCTGATGAAAACCTGCCTGTCTTGATTTATATACACGGTGGTGGATTCTTTTTCGGCACTCCAAATCATGAATTTTATGGTCCTGAATATTTTATGGATACGAACCAGGTTATATTGGTGACCATTGCTTATCGTTTGGGTCCATTTGGTGAGTATTGGTATCCATTTATGTACTTAACGATCGATCGTGCGATTTGTTTTATTCCCAAGCGCCAAAGACTCATTGAATTCACTGCTTTAACGAAACTTTCTCAGGTTTTCTAAGTAGTGGTGACGAGCACATGACAGGTAACTTTGCATTCAAGGATCAGAATTTAGCCTTGAAATGGGTGCAATCGTATATATCCGCATTCGGTGGTGATCCTTCGCGTGTTACCATTTTCGGTCATAGTGCTGGCGGTGTGTCTGTCCATTTTCATATGCTAAGCCCTGCTTCACAAGGTATTCCTTTTTGTTTCATTATTAATAAACAAAAAATTATAATGCAATGTTTTGTCAATTTAAAGGCTTATTTCGTAATGCTGTTCCAATTAGTGGTGTTGCAAATACGGTTTGGGCACAGCCAATTGACCAAAAGGCGCAAGCCATTCAATTAGCCACAGCTGCTGGAATTACAAATGCTTCCAACATATCTTCTATAGAACTTGCTAATGCTTTGCGTAATTTACCGGCAGAGCAATTGATGGAAGCTTGCGATGCATTGAAAATTTGGTCCATTTATCCTTTCATAAGTTTTCGACCCACCATTGAAGATGCATCATGGCCGGAGCCATTTTTAACAACCAACGTGCGTGAATTACTCGATAAAGAGCCGCCGAAGACAGTGCCATGGATTGCAGGTGATACACCGTCGAAAGGCGAAGGCATCATCGTAGCTACAAAACTTGCTGCTGCTGCGAATTTGCAAGCTGAGTTTAACGAAAACTTTGATGACTTATTTAAGCTACTCACAAATTTGCCTGCTGACGAATCGAATGAGGTCAACGATGTGGTAGAACGTTTATTGGCAGAATATATGGGTGGAGTTCGAGAGTTGAATAATGACACATTGGATGGTTTCTTAGAGGTAGTTTATGAAAGCTGTTGTTGAAATAAATATTTTATTCCCTCTACGTAGCTTTTAGGTGATTCCTACTTCGTGTATCCAGCATACAAAGCAATTGCCGATAATGTGGAATCTAGTAATGGAACAATTCCTGAAGGATATATACTGTTCAATTATCGTGGGCCTTACTCATATTCAGAGCTGTTTACGGGTAGCACAAAAGACTTTGGGACTACCCACATCGATGATTCATTATATCTTTTCACCTCGCAAGAAATAGCACCGGATGGATATGCCAAATCGTCGGCAGAGGCTGCGTTGGTAAAACGATATGTGGAAATTTATGTGGAGTTCGCTAAAAACGGGTGAGTTAAATTGATTTGGGTGTATGACGGGTATTATACTTTTTTAATATGTGCTTATATTTTATTTTCAGAGAAGTTGAAGTGTTCAATAAAATACAGCCCTGCACTAAAGCACTGTTTGAAAAACAAGGCTTTTGTGACTATTTGTCTATCGTCAAAGAAGAAGAACCATTCGTGGTGGACAACGCATGGAACACTGAGCGCATGCAATTGTGGGAATATGTATATAAAACCTTTTATTGAGTTGTAATCAAAATAAATACAAGACTGGTCAGTAGTGGTTTTGATGTCGAAGAGTTATAATTCTACATAGATTTTTACTTGTACATAAAAACACTAATTTCCATAAAAAAATGTATTAATCATAATAGCATGTGTAAAGGCTATTCAATCGTTATGAGCGAACAAGTTTTGTGTATTTATTTATACTTGTAAATATTGTTTATTTTTTACTTTTGTTAAGCCCAAACTGTTATAAAAAAGTATCCTTCGATTAAAAAAAAAAATTTATGCTTTTAGTGTGGTAAAACACTCTTTTTTCCAGAGATTTGGTGCTTTTTGAAACTCAAAAGTTGACAACACTGCATGTATTAGTAAAAATCGTTGCCCACTTCCTGTTTGCCCGTGATTTCCCCTGATCTAGCCCGCGAAATGGGCTCGCTTGCCCGTACGTGCAAAAAAGCTACTACGGGCCATGTGACCATGTCTGGTCTACGGTACTCGCCGTCGGCAATGCGTAAAGGCCCGCAAAACTCTTCCCTCGAATACTCCAAGAGCCGCCTCATCGGATGCTGTCATTGTCTATGCCTCTTCGTCATATACCAGCACGGGCATGATGAGTGACTTATGGAGTGTTGTTTTCATATGTCGCGAGAGGACTTTACTCCTGAATTGCCTACTCAGTCCAAAGTAGCACTTGTTGGCAAGAGTTATTCTGCATTGGATTTCGATACTGACATTATTACCGGTGTTAAGGCTGGTTCCCAAGGAAACGAAATTCTCTAGCTTTACTAAATTATAACTATCAACAGTGAAGTGAGTGCCTAGGCGCTTCTTGTTAGCGATGATGTCGATGCCATCGACATATGCCAGCAATAGCATATTCTTGCAAAAAATTTTACTGAGCGGTTCGGTTCTTCTCCAATATCAGATTAAAGAAATCACATGGGACGGAGTCGCCCTGTCTGAAACGCCATTTGGTAGAAAACGGCTCGGAGAGGTCTGACGAAGTTGGTGGTATTGCCCAACGCCATTTTACACATCCGTATCAGTTTCGAGGGTATGCCAAACTCCTCGCCTCCGTACTTCAATAGCTCAGCTGGCAGGCTGTCAGCTCCAGCAGCGTTGTTGTTTTTCAGCCGCGTTATTGCTATTTGTACCTCGTCATAGTCAGGTGGTAGAACATCGACTCCGTCAACATCGACCGGGGACTCCGGCTCATCTTCTTCACAACTTTCAGTACTTCTACCATTCAGTAGCGTGGAAAAGTGTTGCCTCCATAATTTAAGTAGGAAAGTTCTGGACATCAGTCACTGGGTCGCCATTGTTGTTCTTATAAGAGTTCGCGCTGGTCTTGGAACCTTCTGTAAGTCGCCTAACTAAATGATGAAATATAAAAAGTGGTATAGATTGGTGAGCTACAATGTTCGCAACAATAGGAAATCGTGGCGCGTATAAAATCAAAAGTTCAAACTCTTCAATTCTGCTCCTATAGCTTAGCAAAAACAGAGAGGATTAATTAAGAGTCCTGAGAAATTATTTCCTGTTGCAAAGCGAAAAGGTTCCCGACCTGCCTACAAGGAATCTTTTTTATGAAGTTTAAGTCTAACGGGTCTTCTGGAATAATTTCTGCAATTACATAGGAGAACCGCCGCGGAGGGCAAGCACTTGAAAATAATGCCGTAAAATAAATAATTCTGCTTCTCCAATTTGAATGTCTTCTACCGACATACTACCAGATGTACTTTTGAAGGCACTTCCATGTAAATACGAACGCTCTTCTTTCGACAAGCTTTGCTTCTAAAGACTATGACATATTTATTACGCACGACAGAAAATTCAGTCTGGCTTGCAGCCTATTGGTTGACAAAGTTTCCTAATCAGATGTTAACTAACCGTTGAAAAATCTCTAGCCTTTAAGGAACTAGCACTTGGTGTGTTCTTGGGCATCGAAAGTGCCTCGAATAACATTTTTCCGGATACTTGGAGTTGGATTACACTCTTATAGAATTTGTTCGTAGCCACCAAGGTACATTGAACAGGTAGTATCAGTAGAGCAGCTGATTTGATTTATTTTCAAATTATTTGGTCTCGAAAATGTCAAATATTTTTAATTTTTTCTCACAAAAATTCTGAATTGTTAAAATCCATTTGCATGTGAAACCTTTTTCCATACAAAACAAGCGATTGAATAGCAGCTTTTGGAACGTTCGCCCAACTCAGCAGCACAACCGCTGATTACTGGCCCTTGTAAAGGATGGATCAATGCTTCGAGAAGCAAACAAATTTACTAGGAAAGAAAGTTGCAACAATTTTTATTTTTTCCAATTTCAATTTTTTATTTTTTATAATTTTTTGTATTTCACATGGCACGCTTTGATTTAGAAGAAAAAATTCAGAACAGTTGTTGACACTTTCGATACCAGAAGCAACAACAAAATACACGCAAATGTTGTTTTTGCCCTACTGATACTACCTGTTTAATGTGCCTTGGTAGCCACTTAGGCAGCAGAACTATTTATGTCACATCAGAAATATATAGGGTGATACAAGTTTGATACAGATCATTGAAAGCAATTAAATATTTGTGATATGTTACTGTTTCTTTTTTAATTCTTTTAGAAAATTGGTGCTACAGGTTTTGGCAACCAAACCTGTTATGAAAATCGTTGTTCCCAGCAAGAGGTACATTTCGTGCATTGCTTGATTTTTCGGTCAACAGAACGGGCCATCTGAGTTGTTAGGTGCAGAAGTTCAAAGAAACTGGGTAGGTGCAAAACGTGATGACACCCGTCTTTCTTCGTACAGGTCGTTCGGCCGAAAATATTACTGTTGTGGAACACAATGTGGACCAGGCCGCGACTAACTTAATTCGTGATCGTGTACAGCAATTTAACCTTTCGTTCAGCGCCGTTCAGCAGATTTTAACAAAGGGCATATGTTTACACGCCTACAAAATGCAATTGACACAGGAACTGAAGCTTTGAGAGCATTCGTAGCGCCGTATATTTACCAAGCAGTTGATGCCGAGTTTTCAAATCACCTAAACCGATGCGTTAGCAAGCAGCACTAGGGCATTTGGGGTACTCAAAATCCACGAGTCATTGTTTGTTGTGGTTGCTGGGCTGCGGAGTCATCTCTTACTTCCTCTAAAATTCAAAATTTATTTAATTAAAAACGGCATCTTTCAATTTATTAATTTTTTTGCTTTGATTATGACGATATTTGTGCTCATTACATACTTAAATGTTTTATACACATAATCCCACAATTTCATGCGTTCCGTATTCCATGCGTTGTCAACTTGAAATGGTTCCGTATCATTAACGATGGACAAAGAGTCACAAAAACCTTGTTTCTCAAACAATGCCTTAGTGCAGTTCTGAATTTTTTTTTTTAAACACTTCAAATTCCCTGAAAACAAGAAAAAAGATACCTTTTAAATACATACATACATCTTTAAAGGCAACAGAAAAAAGTTTGTAAATTATTGTTTTATAACTATTATAACTATTATTCCTATTATGTTCCTATTATTATATTTCACTCTTGATTAACTTAACCCTTGTGTGGAAACCTGAAAACTGCACCGCATAATATAAACCTAAGTGCGGGCGTAACTATGAGCATTTTTTATTTCATTCAGGGTATGCAATTATATTTGTATGTACATATGTATATAGTTCATTCAATTCTGATATAATAGAGTACATGTTAGATTACAAAATATCGTTGATCTTTTCGCAATTTGCTTTGGTGAAAAATATATAAAACTCGGTAGCATTAATCATTTGTTTAAATTAATCGATTACTTGTGTCTAATTAATGATTTAATTGTATCGGAGTTCTGTGTTTCATTAATCGATTATTAATCGAATCAAAGAGCCATAAGAACTGTTCAACTTCAGGGCATACAATGGTGTAAATAGTTGTGCATGTAAGCCCATTGCCACGGCTACAAAACTAAGGGCTGGCTACAAAAACAAAAGCAATGTCTGGTTATGGCTACCTCCCAGTTAATTACACATGTTTAATAGCAAAAATGTTCAACAGCTAGTTTCTGACAAATTATTTAATCATTCCATTTTTTTTATTTTTTAATAAAAAAATTTAAAAAAATCGAACTTTAGCAGAAGAAAAATTTAAAAACTAACAAGTTTTGTGCCAAATTTTTGCATTTGTGCTAGAGCTTGTTCTGTTGTAAAAAAAAAAAACTCAAGTTACTAATGAAGGAAAGCGAGGGATTAAAAGTAAAGAGTGGTCGAATGAAAATGCGCCAAGATTTTTTGTATGAAAAATGAGCAGGAAAGAAAGTTACTCATACGTCACGTACACCTGAATAACATGCCATACGACCCGTGTGCTGACTGCCTTACGCACGCTCGCGATCACATATCACATATTGTCACGCACATTCACATATTGTTTTTGTATTTTGGCTCATGTTTACGCACATTCGCGAAGCTATATATTATCTCGATAGCAAATATTTTTAACCAATTATGCGGGGAAACCAATTAACCGGGTTTGATTATGCGGGAAAATTTATATGAATACTTTTTTTATACAATATTTTTTTTTTTTCCCGATAAAAAGATTTAAATAAGCTGGTAAATAAATAACCCGTGTTATGAAAATATTTGAGGGAAATAGTCACCGCAGGTTCTGCAAAGTAATTCCTTTGTATAAATTCTGTTTGCGGCTCATTTGCTAAAAGTGTACCATTCCATGCACTTTAGAGGTGATTATTGCCAGTTTATGTGCAAAAGTTTATTATTTTATAATATTGTTTATATTTTACTTATTTATTTTTTTTTTTTTTTTAGTTATTTAAAGACATTTCTCTATCTCTCTGAAAATGTACCGTTGTTAAATTGCGCTACAGGTTTAAGCTTTCTGCAATTCGCTAACCAAACAGCAATGTGCTTATTTGTAAATACGTACGTACATATGTTTCCGGAATGTTCCATTAAAGCGAAGAAATTTTGTTCTTAGTTTAGCATAACATAAAAATAAACAAAGCTGAATAAATATGAAAGTAGACAAGATACCAAACCATTATCTTTACCACTTGTCTGCTAGTACCATATTTTTTTTCTTTCGAGAAATAGGCCTAAACAGATAGAATAATTACGGTTCTTATGCAATTAGTGATGGGGATAATTAATATTAGCGGTTTATTTGAGGAAGATTATTTCGCGAGCAAACATTCTTCTGCTAGCTGGAAGCTAAACAAGGCTAAAGCTGCCTGACTGTACAATGGCAAATGAAGAATAGAAGTTTGCGCTATGCTTTCTAAAAAATGTTATTCGCGGAATATTTGTAAAGCAAAAACCTTTTATAACCGAGCTCATTTGCGCACAAGGTAATTAAATATAACTAAGTAAATACGAGCGCTGAGAAAGTCCTTACATTACACACTAGCGTTGCCAAATGTACCGTATTTACCCAGACGTCCCATATTTTGCATTAAATTTGAAATGTTCCGCCGGGACAAGATTTTTCTCGAATTTTGGACTATTTCATCATTAATTTAAATCTGTAAACTTCTACTCAACATGGTCATGCTTTAACGCGGCTATTGTGAGCAGGTCATTAGCAAGCATTTATTGCATGCAACTCTGTAAGAGAAATATAGCTAAAAATGACCGTTGATTTTTAATTTTTTTTTTTTGTGGTGGGTGTTGCGAATTTTCCTCCATATAACGCATGAACAAACTGACTTCTATATGGAAGAAAATGAGCAATACCCTTCACAAAAAAAAAAAAAAATTCTCAGAAATCCATGGTAATTTTTAGCGACTTTAAACTTGCACTTTGTTGTACTAGAATTGAATGGGCTATAAAACCACGTACTCGAAAAATTTCTAGGAAATCCAAATAAAAAAATTAAAAAACTTTGATGAACATTTTTTTAAATTCCATTATTTAGTTTTTGTGAACAGTACAAACTTTAAAAGTTTTATTTATGTGGTATCTGATACAGATCAAATTATGCGTTTGGTCTGTAAGGCTGGATAAAAAAAAATCTGGCAACACTAACATATGCATGTGTACAAAGCTTGGTTTCATCCGAACCTCGAGACTTCTTTAAGGTTTTATGTTAAAAACACGCCATGCTTGAATTATGTTTACCCGAAAAATTGTTGCCCGTCCAGTTTCTCTTCGGATTGTACCTAGCAGGGATGCCAACTCATTTCACCCCTCTCCCCGTTAACAGCCGCGAAATTCCCGGATTTTCGGCGAAATTCCCCGCACTGGCATGATTCCATTAAAAATTGCTTGAATTTATTTACGAATGTACTTACAGTATTTAAATTTTAAAAATTTTTATTTTCTTTACTGAAACTTTTTTGGTCCAATATAAAAAAATAGCTACTAAGCAGCGCACTAAAACTAAAAAAAAATGGGTATACACATATGGAAGGTGTCACGTCCTCTTTTCCAATTGCTCCAATTTTTCTCCAATAGTATGCGATTGACTTCGTATATCGCAATGCCAAACACTTTCAGAGATATGCAGTATGAAAAATTCGGTTTGTATGGGAGGTGCCACGCCCCTTTATATATCGAAATTTCTTTTAGCCTAAAACCATCCTTAGGACGTGTGCGGCAGGTATTCGAAATTTCAAAAAAAATCGATTCAGCTGTTCTCGAGCTTTGCGAACACAAAAAAACGGCTTTCAAAATATATATGTATTAGTATATATTTTATAACATACGCCACTTAAGTCAAAGTAAAAAACTTTGGGCAAAACTGACAAAAATTCAGTAAATTAAAAAAATCATCAAAATTTTCAAACTTATACTCGTAATTTTTAGAAGCCAACTAATTTTTTTATTATTTAATTTATTATTAAGGTAAGGTAAAAGGTAGCCATTCCCCGATTCCCCGCAACGAGAAAATCTCCCTGCAAATCGGGGAATTCGGGGGGAGTAGTGGAATGCTTAGGTAAGGTTAGGTTAAGAAAGCGCACACAAACGACTCGCACTCCCACTCGGAGGCAAACTTGCCCATTGTGAATGCCCCCTATGAGGCATATCCTTCTAACCAGCCCGTCGATAGGGAGGGGGCAAAAGGGGTGAATCCCCCCGGGCCCGGGCTTCTTAAGGGGCCCGAAATATCAAAACCATAACTTGTTACTATTTTCTACAATGTAATTGCTCCTTCGTTATAGGCTTTTATTATAAATATTATAAATATTATAAATATATTCCGTTTCGTGCTGGTTACTTCTGGCCCTATAAATAAAAGAAATTGATCATATGGACCAAAACGCGTACTGTTTCAATACGTTTTGGGTCACAGCTGTAGGTCGTTTCGGAAGTAAATATCCCAGATATTGAGGTTTTTCGCGGTTAAGTACACGAAAACGGCTTTAGTGGCCATTTAGTACTATTCTTACCCTTCAAATTGCGCCTTCGAGTGGTGCTTTACAAATTTACCTTCAGAAATTATGACCATTGGAAGGTGATATAATGAGTTAGAAAGCAAATGCTGGGTTTGGCGATGTTAGATTCGAGGACGCGGCAATTTAAGTGGCCGTAATTCTCGAAGGAGAAATGGTATTTTGAAGGAGAAAAAAATAGCACAAAATACTTGAAATATTTCTAATAGATTTTTGCTAATTAACCAGAAAATCTCTTCTTCTTTTTTGAAGTAATAAAATTGTAGCGTTTTTTATTTTTCTACATACGTAATTTTTATTTTCTGAGCCTATTTAACTATGGGTTAACTATTACGTTAAATAGCTTACAATGTTGCTGAGCCCTATTTCTAACTAAATAAAAAATAATTTTACGTGAAAATTCAATCATAAAAAGACTTACGTTACAAATAGTTTTGCACCGAAACACACATGACTAATGAGGAGTCCCTATAGGAAACTGCAAATTCCGCGCCAAAAAACTTGTTGATATTTTGGACATTACCGCAGAAAATAATGCCGACTTTATTTTCATTAAGAAAGTTAATAACTGATTATTACACAAGGCAATCGAAGAGAAGCAAGTATAACGCAAAAAATTGTGACCTTTAAATATAAACAACCCTTGATTTCATGTTGTGCTTTTTTAATTTTCATTAATTTAAAGGTGTCTCAGGATTAAGTGAATTTTTATGTTTGAGAGAAGGAGATTCGTATTAATGTTTCGTTTTCGGCGCTTTTGGATGCTTTTAGTTTTATACACTTTATATAGAGGGGCCCTTGATTTTTTTAGACCCAAGCCCGAGTTTTCTCTCGACTGCCCTGCTTCTGACCGCTGTTGTTCCATATTGTCAGTATAGTGTCTGCTAAATCACTTACTACTCCGGATGAAGCTGAGCTGAGCTCCGATATTTTCACTTCCGCTATTGCGAACAAACTATTGAAAAAGTTGGATCCCAAATGGTTGAGACGTGTTGTCTGGAAAGCTAGTCATTGACAAAAATAATGTGGTGGGAAGCTTGTTGGTATACGCCATCGATGGATCATTGGCGCCCTGTATTGATACCGGTAGAGCCCTTAATTCAGGTTTTCTTAGCGTCTCTTACTGAGTCTCGGCCATAAAGATGTTGTGATTAAATTTTTACAGCGACACTTTTTATGCTAAAACAGTTAATTGATAGAATTAGGAAAAGAAAAACATTTTTCCATCGATAAATTAGGGCAACCCTAATAGTTAAGCAAATATTTTCGGTATCCAACTATATAAAAACTTAAACACGAGTAAAAGCAAATATTTGCTGTCTCATTTTCACCTTCTTCAAATATTTTAATTCAAACTCAAATTTCACTTTCGCCTTTGGTATAAAAAAGTAAATAAATATTTGGCGTTTAGTGTCCAACCGAGCTTTTTTCCTAATTTGTTGTTAGGGTCTTGAAATTAAAACACAAACTGATGGAATTTGAGATTAACACCGACTTCGAACGATAGGTGGTTTCTTATGAGATGCTTTTTTCTTGATAGAACCACACTGGTAGATTTGTCTTTGCTTGGCCATTGGCGAACGCTATATCAAAAAACAAAAACTTTTGGATGCTACTCAGATCAGGAATGGAATCTGGGACTACCAAGTATTAGTACGCACCTTTAACTATACAGCTACGCTAAATATTTCACGTGAATTTACGACCTTGAAAAGCAATCGTAAAATTTTATGGGAAGTACACGAATAGCGTAAATTGAAGCGACGAAAAACAGAACGCTTAAGCAATGGGGTAAACTTAAACGAAGGTTAAAACTACACAATAAACAGTATGAAGAAGTACCTACTACGTAAAATTTAAAATTTATTCGACTGTCTGAAAATTACACCCTTAACAGAGCTGAGGATTCCACCTTGGATCACATAATGGCACACAAAACCAAAATAGAATTATAACATCCAGCTTAAGATTAGCTTTGTCTTTAGAACTAGCATTTTGTGTAATTATACGCGTAATATGTTTAACAGAATCTTCGAATAAGGTGGCGCAAATATGTATACATATTTCAAGGGGGATACATACGTTCGTGTACTGAGTGTAAATTTATGCGTTTCGTAATTTTACTTGTTTAGGTGAATACCCTAACAATAAATTGCTATTCATTTAAATCAGCATTTATTCCACTGCCAACTGATATAAAAGCTTGTCTGAGTAGAGGCACGACGACGAGTTATAGCTGAGGTTTTTCAAAGAGTGCTTCTCAAAATGCGTAAACGTCTTATTGTAATCTTAGTAGTTTATTTAAATTTTGCTAATACACAAGCAGACGCGCCGCAAGTTTGCATCGACTCGCTGGGATGTATTGAGGGCATTTATAAAACGGGGAACGAGGTAGCAAAATATGAAGCCTTCTATGGTGTGCCATATGCCAAGCCGCCGATCGGTGACTTACGTTTTAAGGTAAAGAGAAAAAAACAGAGCACGGAAATATTCCTTAAAATATGGGAAAATAGTTACAAATGTTAATGGTTTCGTTAATATGTATTCTTATGTAATAGAATCCCCAACCAGTTGAGCCGTGGAACGGCACCTTCTCAGCAACAGAGCCGCATACAGAATGTTTACAAAGGAATTACTTCGCATCACCTTTTACCACGTCGGGCGTAGAAGACTGCCTTTATTTGAATGTGTATCGTCCTGCGGTGAGTAGTTTTTTTTTGTTTTTAATTTAACTTCGTTCATCCCACGAATATTTAGTAGAACTTAATTGTAATACTAGTATATAGTAAATATTATTTCTTTTTATGATTTCGTTAAAAAGCTTCGAAGTGTTATTTAGTATCCAGAATTTGAAAACTTATAGTAAATTTATAAGAACTAAGAGTGTCAGCTACTATCGAAATTCGACCGTATTTCTAGGAGGGTTTTAAACAATTTATTTGCGATACAGTTTTATGAGTGACTTTTGAAAAACTATTCGTATAAATCATCGTATTCGTATCCGTATTAATCTTTGTTTTCGTATTCGCCCTTTTTTCGTATTCATCTTCGGTTGGTCTTCGCACTCGTGTTTGGATTCGTTGTAGTCGTCGTCCACGTATTATCCTTCACATTTGTTTTCGCGGTCGTATTCGTATTAATCTTTGTCCTAATACTCGTCTTCATAGTCGTGTTCGCCTTCGTTTTCGTCTCCGTAATTACCTTCGCATTCGTGATCGAATTCTTCCCCATAATCGACAATCGCTGCTAGTCGTTAAATTTGTACACGTGTTCGCCTTCGCATCCGCCATTACATTCGTGTTCGTTTGGGACTTTGAAGAAAAAAAAAACATTCAAAAAACCTCAACAACTCTCGTCATCTACAGGAAAATACCTTACGACTTGTTGTTTTGGTTTAAAAATTGGTCCGACAAACGAAGATGCCACAATTCAATTTTTTGTTTAACAAAATTCAATCATTAAATTCGCTCAATTAAATACTTAACTGCAACCACTAAAAGCAGAACAGTAATCAGTGTTGCCAGAACTTTCTGGACCAACCGGCTAAATTAGCAAAAGATAAACCGACTAAAAACGGCTAAAATCTTTCTAAATCACAAGTAGAAAGACTACTTCTTGAAGACAAGTAGCAAATTTAAGCTGAAAAAAATTTTGCCAACAAGAATTTGCAATTAGGAAAAACATATGATTGTGGCACATGGTTAGATTTTTTTGTCGACGATAATTTGAATAAACAAATTGGTTAAATTTAAAAATTTACAAACTTCAGCGATTTTAAAATGAAAAATTAAAGTAAATACTTTTTTACTTAATTAATTTAGTTAATTCCAATGATTTGAAAGGTACTCGGCTGAAAAAAAACTGTACATATCGGAATGCAATCTCAACCAGAGTCGATATAGGAAAGACGGACTAACAAGAAATATACATATGTATCCAATTTTTTGCCCCTTGAAATGCAACCGTGGACACTAGCTGACAAAAAAAACTTTGCAAATTCCTGCAAATTTGCGTTCGTGCAGAAATTTGCAAGTTTCTCTACTTGAGAGAGAAATTGGGAGCATCTTTTCTTCTTGCTGAATTTTCGACGAACTTCGTTAACTCGATATACATCGATAGTTCGATAATTCTCGATAACTCGACAAATTTAAAAAATGTTATGAATTTAGGTAACTCTTACATTCCAGTTAGTCGATAAATTTCAATCGTTTTATAGATATCAAAACTCGGTAAATTAAAAAAACAGAAAATTCAAATAACTCGATAAAAGATACTTTCTCCACACATTTCGATATGCATCGACAAGTTACTTGTAAGTGTGTTACTGGTAACTTGATAAACTTCGATAAATAGTGATAACTCGATAAACTTATAAAATTCGATTCGATAAATCGACTAATTTCGATAACTAACAAAGTTTGGTTGAAAAAACTCCATGTGTTGGGGGAATAAATTACGATAAATTACGTCAGCCCGATAAACTTCGATTACTCTAAACATTTCGATGACTCGATAAATTTTTATGTCAGTAATCGGTATCGGTATCGGTATTGAACAGCTTGCAACGACAAGGATGTACAATTACGGACACTTTTAAACGAAGATTTTGGCCGTAATTTTCAACCAATTTTGAAACCATACAAACTCTCTTCTACTACAGAAAAATATATTTCCAATGCTTTTCTTCATTTCTAAATCAATCCAGTAGAATAGCTCCGACATACACCCCGATTCACCTGAATAGGACAGTTTAGTTAGATACATAAATAGGTTAGGTTGAAAGTTAAACATTAATTTCATTCCATTTTATTCCTTTTGAGAGGCCCAGTACATAACTTTTTCATAATCACTCCTGGAATCGATCCGCACTATTTCAGGAATGAGCCCGAACTAGTTACAAAATTGTGCTGAATAAGTCATGAGGTGGTTCGGAAAAAGTCGTCGAAAAGCTTGATCTTGAACAAGTATTGAAAATGTCCTGAAATGCTCCTGAATTAGTCACAAATTTATCCAGACCCACTCCCGAAATATTACTGAAATAGTCTCGAAATGAGCCTGAAATATTGGTGAATTATCCTAAAATGGTAGTGAACAAGTCCCGAAGTGAGCCCGAACTAGTCCCTTTATAGTTCTGAACTAGTCTCAAATGGTACATCCATCTTGTCAACTTAAGTCTAATGCCCCAGCTCTTCCCTATTAATTTCCGACAGATCCAGATCACAGCCCTAGCCTTTTAAATATTCAGGTGTAGGTTCTGTGAGAACCTGTCCTCAAGGATGACTCCCAGATATTTGACTTCTTTACAGAAGTGATTTTTGTCTCCCCGAAAGAATGGTTCTGGCAAATTCTTAGGTTAGAAATACTTAGGGCTTTCAAACCTACCTCTAATTAGGATGGCAATGACGTTCACGTAGCTCTCACGAGTCATAATTGTTAACAATTATTCTAAAATTTCGAATGTTGAACTCTAACACTACTCTTAAATCCTCTAATAAATACTGAAGAGGTCGTAGAAGAAATCCTTAAATAAATTCTATTGAGTTAACGCGAAAACTGAAGACACAGGCACTAAAATTAAGCGCTTCTGTCCAACACATGTGAACTTTCGCTTGTATGAGACGATGTTATAACAATTATATGGTTACTTGTTTTAATGAGAGTTTTCTACCTGCAGCAACGTTCTGATGAAAACCTACCCGTCTTGTTTTTTATACACGGCGGTGGATTCTTTTTTGGCAATCCGAATCCTTCATTCAATGGTCCTCAATATTTTATGGATACGAGCGAGGTCATACTGGTGATACCTGCCTATCGTTTGGGTCCATTCGGTGAGTATTGAGTATTGTTTATTTACTCAGCGATCGATAGAGAGATAAGCTTAGTTTTACGTTGTTTCGCTAAAAAAAAAAAGAACTGTATTCCATGTGTAAACAAAACTTTTTTAGGTTTTCTAAGTACCGGTGATGAGCACATGACTGGCAATTTTGGATTAAAGGATCAAAATTTAGCTTTGAAATGGGTGCAATCGTACATATCCGCATTCGGTGGTGATCCTTCGCGTGTTACTATTTTCGGCCATAGTGTTGGCGGTGTATCAGTCCATTTACATATGCTAAGCTCCGCCTCAAAAGGTAAGATTTTTGTTGCTGCATTACTGATAATAATAATAATAATAATAATAAAATATTGGGTCCATCCAAAGGTTTGTTTCGCAATGCGATTCCAGTTAGTGGGGTTGGAGGTACACAATTTATCGCACCAATTGACCAAAAGGCACAAACTATTAAATTTGCCACAGCGGCAGGAATAAGCAACGCTACCAATATGTCTTCCATAGAACTTGTCGATGCTCTACGCAGTTTAGAAGCAGAGCAATTGGTACTAGCTTCCGATGCCTTGAAAACTTGGTATGCTTACCCTTTTGCAAATTTTCGACTCACCATTGAAGAGGAATCATGGCCAGAGCCATTTTTAACCACCAACGTGCGTGAATTACTCGATAAAGATCCACCCAAGACAGTGCCATGGATTGCAGGTAATGCACCCACGAAAGGTGAAGGCCTGACCATAGCTCTAAGACTTGCTGGTAATTTGTCTTTGCAAGCTGAGTTCAACGAAAACTTTGATGAATTATTAAAGGTGATATTGGAGTTGCCTGCCACAGAAAATTCGGAGGAGGTCAACGATGTTGTAGAACGTTTAGTGACAGAATATATGGGTGGAGTTCACTCGTTGAATAACGACACACTGGATGGCTTCTTAGAGGTATGTATGTATGTTGCTAATGAGAGTATATTTTTAATGATTTTGTTGGAACAAATATTTATGTATGTACTTACTAAGTACTTCCCCTTAGCTTTTGGGTGATGATAACTTTTATTATCCTGCATATAAAACAATTGCCGATAATGTGGAAGCCACTAATGGAGGGCAAATTCCAACAGGATATATGCAGTTCAATTATCATGGTCCTTATTCGTACACTGAATTTTTTTCGGGCAGCACGAAAGACTTTGGTACCGCACACTATGACGACACTTTATTTCTTTTTGGTATGGAACTATTAGCACCGCTTGGATATTCCAAATCGTCGCCAGAGGCAGCGCTAGTAAAGCGTTATGTGGGTATTTATGTGGAGTTCGCTAAAACCGGGTGAGTTTATCGATTGTCACATGATAAAGTGTTATTTGGTGAGCTTGGATTTGTTAAATTTTTGCAAACCTATGTCTAAAAATCTCAAAATCATCCCGCTGTTTGCTAAATTCGGACAGTATATAGTATGTATGTACACTGGGGATGGTTCTGAATTTGTGTAGAAGAATTAAGGAAAGCTTGTGAGTTTCTCGTCTAGCGACTGCAGCCAGAGTGGTAGTAACGGGGAGCACGTAGATTATTGAACGCTCTCCTAATGTCACCGTAGCCTAACTTAACCTATAGTGAAGTACTTATTAACGGAGTATCACTCGTAGAATAAAATGAGTTTTGCTGAAAAAATAGATACAAACCCTAGAAAAGAAATGTCCTGTGAAATAAAGTGAGAATATTGTCCGTAATTTTAATTACTCTAGCGGCTGCTTAGTAGTTATCGTTTTTGTTGGCACTAAAAGCTTAATATTTTTAATACATATTTTTTACACACAATAAAATACTTTTTTCTTTTTCTTTTAGAAATGTTGAAGTCTTCAATAAAACACAGTCCTGCACTAAGACATTGTTTGAAAAACAAGGTTTTTGTGATTACTTGTCCATCGTTAATGATACGGAACCATTTCAAGTTGACAACGCATGGAATACGGAACGCATGAAATTGTGGGATTATGTGTACAAAACATTTTTCTAATTTGAAATCATTACAAATTTTGCATACATAAAACAAATTGTGCCATCATTCATCACAAAGTAAATTTTATTTGTAAATAAATAATATATAAATTCACCTAAACGCGTAAAAGCCTCATATCCACGTAAAGCTCGTAAAATTGTTTAATTTTGTATGGAAAACCGGTTTATTTACGAGGTTTACACAGTTACAAGGCATTTATGCATTTATATGAATACCCTAAATAATGTTAAATGTGTTTTGATTTATACGAAATCAGGAAATGATGTAATTTGATTATAAATACATATCGCATGCTTAATACTATACAGAATAATTTCAAAATTTGACGCTTGTGGGAAAACACAATCAGAGTTTGATCAATTCATATAGTTGGTATACAAAAAGACAGATGGAAACTCATATATCTTAGCCAAGTTTGGGAAGTTTAGTCATCTGGTAGGCTGAAGGAATTCTCCTCAACAAGCTAATCTATTAATTGAATGATGAAAACTTCAAAAACTTAGATATATATGTACATACAGTGACGAACACAAGTATTAGCACAGTGAATTTTTCGCAATATATGCAAAGTTTTTTATTCTAATTTATTTTCGACAGTTTTTTATAAAAACATAGTTCATACTACACCAAGAAACATGAAAGTAAAATCTCTAAACTTTGCGCAAAACTCAGGAAAATTCAATAAATTTGCATCCTAATTTGCTTTTCAGTTTTTTTTTAAGTATGCAATTTTATAGCCCATTCTATTTTAACAAAGTGCAAGTTAGAAGTTTCTAGAAAATCGCGTTGATTTTTGGCAATTTTTTTTGTGGAAGGTGTTGCTCATTTTCTCCATACAAAATATAATTGCCGAATTGCTCTTTGTTATACTAAAATTAACTGGGCTATAAAACCGCATACTTAGCTCTACCAGCTTTGTTGTTGTTGTTTTCAGCCGGTGTCAGTTAGGCGGTGGGACATC
This sequence comes from Rhagoletis zephyria, assembly GCF_001687245.7. Classification (NCBI taxonomy): domain Eukaryota; kingdom Metazoa; phylum Arthropoda; class Insecta; order Diptera; family Tephritidae; genus Rhagoletis; species Rhagoletis zephyria. The sequence goes on along the minus strand of NW_016157124.1, from coordinate 197,175 downwards.
GCTGCCGTCGTCATCAACTAGGGGCTCGGATTCATCTTCTCATTACGTTCAGCGCTTCTAACATTAATAAAAGTGGGAACGTTTTCTCTCTATAATTTAACTACCTTCTGGAAATCTTTCGTAAGTCGCCTAGCTTTCTGGTAAAATTTCTTGTCCGTCAGTAACATTTTTTATATCGAAAAATATATCTCGCTTCTTTCTTTAGCTCCCTATATCTACTTACATAGCTCGCGTTGCGTCCTAATGTAGCGTGGCTCTGTAGGCGGCATCGTTTTTTTCTCTGGCCTTCGTGACATTCCTCAGCGTACCAGTTGTTCTCTCTTGTTTTGTTATTGGCGTACCGATACCACCTTATTGAATACGCTTTGACCTACTTCTCTTCACTCTGCTCGCATATATCAGTTTGTTGAAGCGTGCTCTCTGAGGGCAGGTGCGGGACTCGATTGCCAAGTAAATCGGCCATCAGTTGTGATTTCTGGTGGTAAGAGGAAGTTATGAAATAGTATTAGATATGTACTATATGTAGGTATGGCGATATGTTTCGGAAACTTTTCTGTTTTTGGTAAGCGCTTACTATTTGTATCGATGGAGTAACGCATTACAATTCGCCTCAAGACAATATTAGCGCGGATTTTCAGATGAGATGAAGAGTGCCAATATGTAGTTGCATATATCTTAAAACAAAAAAAAAAAAAAAAACAGTATAAAACACGCTTACCGAACTTCCTCAGCCACACGCATTCGCGTCCCCAATCGGCATTTCCTTGGCCAACAGTGGGCACCCAGCAAAAAATCGGTAATCGCTTTTAGTGGTAACGTGTTCTAGAAGGCATAGCGTTATAATGCCTTCGAATTTTTTCGCTTCTTTTATGCATTGCCGGTAATGCAAAGTAGAATGTCCAACAATATTTTATTTATTTCGCTTCTTTGTTTGATTTCGGGGAATGCAAAGTAGAATGTCCTATAATATTTCTTTTTTAATTCGTTTCTTTGCTTCATTTCCGGAAATGCAAAGTAGAATGTCCTACAATATTTTATTTGTCTCGCTTCTTTGCTTCATTTCAGGGAATGCAAAGTAGAATGTCCTACAATATTTTTTTTTTATTTCGCTTCTTTGCTTCATTTCGGAGAATGCAAAGTAGAATGCTGCATCGTAGTCAGCTGAAAAATAGAATGAATACCCAAAAATTCTTTTTCTACCGTTACTTTCTGTGGAAATTTGTCTCGCATAAAAATCATGTTTTGCTTTGTTCAATTTGCAGCGAAGTTGAAGTCAGTCAATGAAGTGAAGTACAAGAGTGAGGAAGTACAATTTTAAGCTTAGTTAAATATGCATGTATGTACATACCGATTTTTAAGAAAATCTAAATACCTAAATAAATACATATGTATGTATAAAAGCTGATTTATAAAAATTTTAATTAATTTTAATCTTTTAAGACATTTTCTGATTTCAATTTAATATAAATAAGTATGTACTTATCTAGGCATTCTACATTAGTTTCTCTGTAAGGCATTCTTTGTTCGCTTCTCTGGATTCTGTTTATCCATGCGTTCTCCCTTCGTTTGAAGGTAATGCTGCGGGTAAGGGCTTACCTCCAATGACATGCCCATGTTAAAATAAGGCCTTCTTGAAGCGAAAGGGTAAGCGATTCCCATCGCCTAGCTCGTTTCCACTTTCGTTTCTGTGGTAATCGTGTTTTTTGCTGGGCATGCACATGCGCTCCCGGTTGTATGGCTTAAATTTTTCAATTAACTCTCGCTTTCAAATTGCCACTAATCGCGCCGGTATCACGCCAACTTTCCACTTCGTCGATGGTTTAATTTCAAATCCCTAATTTACTGGTCTTCACTATGCAAATCAACATCAAAGAATGTGGATAAAGGCCGTTAACTGTTTAACCATATTTTTTTCATTTTGAGTATTAAAGCGCAGTGTTTGGGATTTCACATCCTCCCACTCAGGCAGATAAATTGCATAAATTTATTGTTTTACAGAGGCTCGAAAATGTCTTAAAACCCGTTTTTCGCCACCTTTAAACATAAGTTGCTCAAAAACTGTCAGATTCGGATTCTAAGGGAAAAATGCTATAGGAGTCGGCTACGATTTTTTACTCAACAGAATTTTGTTGGGCAGTGTAATTATCATCTTTGATCGAAAAAATAAAAATCAAGTAATAATAATTTCCTCTGAGCGAAAAAATAAAACTCAAATATTAATTATTGCTTTTAATCTTAATTGATTAAACTCCAAAAATAAAAAAATCCTTATAAATTCCAGTAGGACGTACGAGCACAAATACGTGATTATAACCTGTTGATTTTTTTGGTTAATATTTGAAAAATAATGATTATTCTCTTAATAATATGTATATAAGATATTTATTTGTATTACATATTTACATCTTAATACAGTGTTTTGTATACATAATCCCACAATTTCATGCGTTCCGTATTCCATGCGTTGTCGACCTGAAATGGATCGGTTTCCTTGACGATGGACAAATAATCACAAAAACCTTGTTTTTCAAATGAATCCTTACTGCAGGGCTGCATTTTTTGGAAGACTTCAACATTTCTGAAAAGAAACATATATATATGGATGGTTAATCCAAGTAAAATAGCCTAAAACCTCCATCACACTACAAGCAGCGGTCAAAGCATTTAGGCAAAAAGTGACAATTTTCAAACTCCTTTTTTGAAATTCAAGTATAGCGTCTCAAATCATCCCCATACATATACCGAAGTCCAGATTAACTAAAGTCTTTGGTGCCATAGTGTAACGAATCCTGTTTTTATCAACTTGACCCCAAACAGAACATTTCGAAAAACTAACCAAGGTAATGCAACGGAAAAGGAAAAAAATATTGCCACACTGAGAAAAAATGAACCATATCCTCTCTGTGTCAAGCTAAAACATAAATGATTATGCGCCATTTATTGATTTATTTTTGTAGACTATTTTGTTTGAATACGATTTCGTTCTGCACTTCACAGACGCTTTTTCCAAATTAAGAAAATCTAAAAAAAATTAAAATTATATGTTCCGCTAAATGTGATTTGAAGCTGGACACTCCTGACATCAACACATGGAAGCAAGCATCTCTGCGCACTCAGCTGCTTGTCACAATATGTGAGTGTCTTTTCAACGCCAAATCACGCGATTGGTACATTCGTACAGATTGGTTTTTGGTACCTACAGAGTGGTGTAATTTGGAAATTTTTTATTGGGCTGAACTGATTTTTGATGAAAATTTCTAGGCAACTCCATTCTGTGATCGATTAAACAAACTTATGTTTAAGTTAAACAAAAAAATTGTTTTAAAAATACTTTTTCTGTTCAAAAATTTCTAATTCGCTAACATGAAAAAACCAAAAATAACACTGCTTGAAATATTCACGTTATTTTTTCGTATGCTGGATTTCCGCTAGGCATTATACGGCAAAAATGACAAATTACAAAGTCGGGCACTAAAAAATAATCGTGTTATTATGTTAAAGAAGGCATTAAGTTCATTTCCATATGGCATTTTTTTAAATGGCATACATTTTTTCTAATTCCAATGCTTAGTGGAAATCCGGTATTAGTGTGGGCTTGAAACAGTAGCCAGATTTGCCACTGGGAAAAACTTCAAGTTTCCAGCGCGCCATTACCGAAAGTTTTTATTGTTTTAAGAAGAAAAATAAATATATTTGTAATTTAATTTATTGGAAACTTATTACTAAAAGATGAACAGAATAACGGTAAGACCACCTTGTCAGCAGATATTTCAATTAGTCTTTCGAAATACGGAAAAGAGCTTTCAAGGTAGTTAATAAATTTGACTCATTATTGAAACTTATACATAGGCAATCATAAACTCGCTGAAATATAGCAGATCAAAGTCAAAATTTTGCCCAATTAATGCGATTTTTGAAAAAAAAATTTAATTTTTTCGAATCTTGGTTGCGACCTCTAAATATTTTTTCTTAATTTTTAAATTTTCGCATACGCCGTTATTTTGTACGCAGAACAAAATACAGGACTAGATATTGATATTTTTAAGGAACACCCTAGTGTACAAGTTAAATTTTTTAGCCGATGTCCTTCTTACTCTAGAGAGGAACGCCACTGATGTGCCCCTAATTTGGATTAGAGTGGAAAAGCTGGTACAAAAAATACTAAATTTATTTGGCCCTAGTTTGAATGCTTCTTTTGATACTATTTAAGCGTCATAAAAATATTCAAAGGATAAGTCGGGATCTTATGGATCGGCCAAGTTAACCTAATCTGACAAACATATATATGTATGTATGCCTCATAAATGAAAGCTAAATTATTACACTACGAACATCTTTGCACTGCACCTTGTATGGATTCGGCTCAGCTAAATGCTAACGAATAATTTCCCTTAACACATAGTTATTAGAAGCTCTTACGTACTCACCCGAATTTGGCAAATTCCACATACAGACCCACATATCGCTTTACCAACTCAGCGTCCGCCGACGATTTTGAATATCCAAGTGGTGCTATTAGTGGCATACCAAAAAGAAACAAGGTGTCATCAACGTGTATCGCACCAAAGTCTTTCGTATTGCCCGAAAAAAATGTAGAATGTGTATAAGGTCCCTGATAATTGAACTTGATTATCCCTGTAGGGGACTGTGTTTCGTCACTAGATTTCACATTGTTGACAATTGCTTTGTATAATGGATAATGAAAGTTGAAATCACCTAAAAGCTAAGCGTAGAAAAACACTTTGCCAACTATGTCATTTCAAATTGACTGTACTTCGTTACCTCTAAGAAACCATCCAATGTTTCGTTATTCAACATACGTACTCCACCCATATATTCTGCCACTAAACGTTCTACTACATCGTTGACCTTTTCTGGGTTACGTTCCACAGCGGATAAATCTGTTGCTTGCTTAAATAATTCATCGAAATTCCCGTTGAACTCAGCTTGCAAAGCTGGATCTCCAGTGAGTTTTAGTACTGCGATTACACCCTCACCTTTGGCTGGCATAACACCCGAAATCCATGGCACCGTCTGGGGCGGCTCTTTATCGAGTAATTCACGCACGCTGGTTGTTAAAAATGGCTCCGGCCATGATGCCTTTTCAATGGTGGGTCGAAAATGTGTCAAAGGATAAACGTACCAAGTTTTCAAGGCATCGGAAGCTTGCAACAATTGTTCTGCTGGTAAATTGCGCAAAGCATCGACAAGTTCTATAGAAGGCATATTGGAAGCGTTGGTTATTCCTGCAGCTGTGGAAAATTTAATAATTTGCGCCTTTGGGTCGATCGGTTCCGCAAATGCTGTATTTGCAACGCCACTAATTGGCACCGCATTGCGAAATAAGCCTTCGAATTCACCGAATAAATATTGCCTCATAGAATTATTATCATTAAAGCAACAAAAAAAAATCATACCTTTTGAGGCGGAGCTTAGCATATGTAAATGCGCCGATACTCCGCCAGCACTATGGCCAAAAATAGTAACGCGCGATGGATCACCACCGAATGCGGATATGTACGATTGCACCCATTTCAAAGCTAAATTTTGATCCTTTAATCCGAAATTGCCAGTCATGTGCTCATCACCGCTACTTAGGAAACCTAGACAAATTTTTAAATTGAAATTGAGAAATAGGTGGCAACCTTTATTGTAGTACGAAACATTAAAATTCCGCATACAATTTGCAGAAATACATACTTACCGAACGGACCCAAGCGGTAGGCAGGCATCACCAATATGACCTCGTTCGTATCCATAAAATATTCAGGACCAAAAAATAGAGGATTCGGAGATCCACAAAAAAATCCACCGCCGTGTATATAAAACAAAACTGGTAGATTTTCAGCAGAACGTTGCTGTGAATAAAAATTTATTTTCAATCAATGTGTCCTTGCGAAAAGCCATATGTGTGAGGTACATAGCTAAAGTTCTTTAAAATTCTAGTTACATATGACGCAGGATAGGAAAAATTATAATAAATCTAAAATTTGAACAGCCAAATTTAAAAATATTTTCAGAAAATGAGGCTCCCTAAATATGCTTAAAGTATACGTATGTATGTGTGTATGTATGTATGTAAATACATAATAATATAATGTAGGCAAAGTAACGACTTTCTGCTGGAAATTATACATACAGTGACTCAAACAAATGACCACGTTTTAATTTTTTATAATATTCATAATGTTTTTCCTGCTAAATTGTTTTGTTATTTTTCTATAAAAATACCAACCAAGCTTTAACCAAATACAAATAACTCACAGTTTCAAACTTTATACAAAATTTAGGAAAAATCAACAAATTTTCATCAAAATTTCAACTGGTCATTTGTTTGAGTAACTGTATCTACAATCCACGTATTACCTCGAGTCTAAATATCTTTCTTCTTTCTTGTCTTTGTTTACAGTGCCGAGTTTGAAAACTGAGTTTCCATTTTTTATTTTTGTTTCAAGTCTCAAAGTGTAAGAAGAGATCAGTTAGATGATTGCGCCTTAACTTTTTTTCAAATGTCGAAAATAGAATGTTCTAGAAATATGCCCATATACATACATACATATGTACATCACTTTGCAACAGGCCAGATAGTTTCTGAGAAATTAAGTAATCATTCCAGATTTTTTGTTTTTTGATAGAAAAAATATAAAAAAAACAAACTTTAGCATGGACAATACTAAAAAAAAATTGTTTCTGTGTACTACTTTTTTTTGTGTTAAAGCCTGGTCTCTTACAAAAAAAGCAAGCTACTAATGAAGAAAATCGATGGATAAATAAAAAAGGAATGAGTGGTAAAATAAAATACGCAAGAATTTTTTTTTATGAAAAATGCAGGGCTTCGGAGCAAAGGTTTTTTTTCATCGCGCCCTAACCGCCAAAAATCAAAGGCGAATTTTTTTTTTTAATTTTTCCTAGGTCCTCTAGGAGCACTTCTACATCCAAAAGAAAAAAAAAATCCAAGTGAATTTAATTTTTCTTTAAGGAGCTAAGGAGCAATTGAATTTTTTTTTGCTCTTTGCTCCAGTTAAAATCCTTTGCTTCTTAGAATCCAATATCATTTCTACGAAAACTTGGTTTTTGTTTTAAACTTGTTTAAGCGCCTTGGGCGACCTCTAAATATTTTTTGATTTGAAAATAAAAAAAAAACAGGGGTAAAATTTTTTTTGGTATAAAACAGTAATAGGGGGTGGGAGCATTAAAATTCCTACTTTACTCTTTTTTTTTACCACCCTAATGAACACACATTTGTGAAGCCGTGTCAAATAAAACAAATACGGTCTCATATTATAATTTCGTCGTCACAAAAAAAAAATTTTTTGCAAAATTTCAGCCCTCTTCATTTTCAGTTAGCGTTCGAGAATTTTCAATGAATAAATTTTTATCCGCCACTTTTTTTAAAACAATTAAATATAGAAAATAAACAAGTAATTTAAAAAAAATTAAGACAAGCTTTGGTCAAGCGGGCAAAATTTTTAAGGAGTTATTCACTTTCATGTAATTAGTATACGTTTTAAATATGAACCAAATCGGACCATAAATAGGGGTTTTCAAAATATCTCGACTCTTGCGCCATCTTATATTAAATTTTACACACAAAAAAATCAATATACCTTTTCGCGAAATCATGGGCCGAATATAGTAAAACTGCGTTTTTATTTTTTCTCTCTGATGGCAGGATTTTTTTAAAGGATATAATTACTTCCAAGAACTTTAAAAAAATTAAGTCAGTTCAGTGTACACAACAGTATGTGTATCAAATTAAAGAGAAAATTCTATTAAATTTCAAAGTCCCTTTAAAAAGAATTCTGACGTCAGAGATAAAAGTCTTACTATATTTAGCCCACAGTTGCCTGCGAAGATTTATTGTTTTTTTTTTTATTATTTTTTTTTTGTCGCACGGTGTAAAATGTATACGTAAGTTTGAATTAGCTAGGACTTGCTGTTGTTGTTTAGCAATTTTTTCCCAGTGTTAGTCATTTTCTTCTATAAAAAATATGTTCGAAAAATTTTTTTTTAATATGGAAAAAATTGATACGTATGTGTTTTTATAGATTTATTATTATAAGATTTCGAATCTGAAATTCTGAAGTTTAAAAAATTTGGAAATACTAAAAACGCAAATTTACTGCAACTGAGTCCCGACCGCGTTGTGTTTATTTAAGAAATATTTTTCAGAAAATACTCACCGCAGGACGATACAAATTCAAATAAAGACAGTCTTCTTCGCCCATCGTAGAAATAGGAGTTGCGAAGTAATTCCTTTGAATACATTCTGTATGCGGTTCTTTTGCTGGCAGTTTGTCGTGCCAAGGCTCAATCGGAACGGGGTTCTACATACATATGTATATACAAGTAAAACATAAGCACTTTTATAAAATAAATCTTCTATACTTCGTAGAAAGCCTCTATGTTTTTCTTACTTTAAATCTTAATTCCCCAATAGGCGGCTGGGCATAGGGCACACCCAAGAAGGCTTCATATTTTTCCACTTCGTTGCCTGGTTGATAAATGCCCTCAATACATCCTAATGTGTCGATGCAAACTTCCGGTGCGTTTGCTTTTGTGTTAGCAAAATTCAAATAAAATATTAAAATTACAATAAGCCGATTGTACATTTTGATAAAAACGCTTTATGGGGAATTCATTTATAATCGATCGTACCGATATTCACACATGCTTTTATACACTTCCAAACGTATGTATGTATGTAGGTAATTGTTGCCAGTGGCTTGCGTGCGTGGAATGAAGTGCAACAAACGTTTATTATACTTAGTAATTATTTTTTATAATATGTAGTTAGGGATGACCTTATTAGCATGCAGTATGCTAACCAAACGCATCGTAACGACTAGTAATTGTAACAGATGCTTTTGGAGGGAACCCTACGATTGTTTTTAACTAGTTTTTACTATGTAACATTTATTAACTGGAACAGGAGAATCGATTTTCTTCAAAATTGCTACTTTTTCTGCACTTTGCACTAACAAAAATTAATACAAACAAACAAAAATTCAAAAATCGGGCTCAACTAGTCTCTTGCAAATTGCAAATTTTATAAGCTATATATGTATATATATTTAAAAAATTAATCAAATTGAGTGAAAAATTCAGGCTCCAATGAATTGTGAATACAAAATGCCAATTTTGAACCACTGTTCTATTCGGATTCAAATGCTCTGCTGCCTCAGCGCTATTCGATGACTTTAAGAAAATATTTGCTTAGCTTAAGTTCGAGAGTTGTGACAATGGATCCCTAATATCAACTAGCTCTTCCTAGCCTTATCTCGTTCTTCTTATTGAACTATAGTTTACCTAATTCAACTAGTTCGGTAGGAGGAGCTGAATTACTGGCATGCATATCGTCGTTTAAAGTACAAAACCGCATATCGTCGTCACTCTGCAAAACCGCGTAACTGACATTTTCTGCCAAAAATTGGATTTGCTCACACAAACTGTTAGCGCAAGCCTTATCCATTCGTCCTGAAATATACTAACCAAAAATGCGATTGCTTTATAAAAAAGAGAACCATTTTGATATAGGAGTGTTTTTACCCTCTAGAAAATAATTTATGCCACCTGATCACATACGCGGCTTTGCATTTTGTTGATACGCGGTTCTGTACTTTAAACGACGATATACAATAAACAGGGTAAAATTTCAAAAGGTCATTTTAAATACTTACCAGTTCCTCTTTAATTTGATACCCATACTTTTTCTCTAGGCACATTTCAATGGATTTTTTTAAATTATTTTTGAATTACTGACGTCAGAGTGAAAAACTAAAAACACAATTTACTATAATTGGTCCATGGTTTCGCGAATATATTGATATGTGTGTGTAAAATTTACTATCGCACGGTATTTTACATATGTATAATGAGCTAGACATTTATAAAAAAAATATTAATTATTAAATAAAAAAGGAAGATATTGTCAATAGTGGGCAAGAAAAGGAGTTTCTATTATTGCGACCACTGCAAATAACAAATCCTGAAAATTATGGGATTATTTGCCAAGAATCCGGGGATTTTCGGGACCTAAAAAAGGCCGGAATCCCGGCATTAACATTCCTAATGTATATGCTTATATCGAGTTTTAGGCAATCAAAAGCTTCTTGAATGGCCGCCGATTCTAATTGAAATACAGTCAGGTAGATGGAAAGATAGAGTCCTTCCCCAACTGTAATGGATATAAGAAATGTTCGAGGTTCCTTTTGGAAATTCATAATATGTATTTGATTTCGTCCATAGTGCTGGCCTCCATACCACTTACATCGTAACGAAGTCAATTTAAATATAAATAAAACAAGCATTTTGTCAGGTGTAAAAAAGGAAAGCTACTTCATTCCAAAATTCGTATTTACAACACATTTCTTTTCTCTGAGCTTTTTACAGTGGCATTTGTTTTAATTAAATATTTTTAATAGTTATTCGCTTCCATTTGGTTAACATTAACTTTAAATAAATTCTTTTATATAAAGTTTGAATAAATAAATATTTAAGCTTATAGCTAGTTTAAAGATGTGTGCAAGAAATATAGATACATATGTATGTTGTATAAACAAGCGTATAAAAATATTAAAAAAAAAAACATATTTCATGTAAAATTTTCTTGGTTCAGAGTGTCTTTTGAATGCATACAGACATATGTATGTAGATATGTATGTGTGTACGTATGTAGAAAAGTAAGTCGCAATTGACTTCTGACTACAGCACATAATCGTACAATCATGAATCTTTCTTCAGTTAATCGTTTTAAATCCAATGACTATATAAGAAACGACAATTTCACGTTGATGATTTCATCATGAAAAAAATAATTAACGCGGAAATCCTCCTACAGCATCTTGATACATTTCTAAATCAAAAAGAAAATTTTGAAAAAAAATCGCTTACGTTTTCATTTGGCTAGGGCACGATGTGTAGGCTATTATGTTTTAAAAATGCAATAAACCAATTAGTCTTTTTTTTACCAAACCAAATCATTTGATATACATTTTCTTTTTAAATTATTTCAATGTGCTTGCTGCATACACAAATTCATTTCAATTTTCAGCTATTCACAGTATATATGTACATACATACATCTGCATATACATATTTACATACAATACTAAATGTATTTATCAAAAAAAAATATATATATTCTTATTTATTTTTAATTTATACAATAAACCCTTGCACTTCTTTTCATTAAGTAACACAAATATCAACAGATGGTTTATAGTTTTCACATATCCCAATTAAATTGTTCTTATGGCGCTACATACGATTGCTTACATACATACTTACATCGAATCTTAAAAATATACCTTTGAGCCACATTTTCTAATTAAATTCATTTTATAATTAAATTAATAAATATTTTGTTTTAGTAGTGAAATCGAAACACAGTTATGTATACAAAATGAGCTGTTTGCATGTTGTTAGGCGTGAAAGCTGAGCTTAAAGTTAACAAAGCTGTTACAGATTATGGTTTTTGTTTAAACGAAGAAAGCAGCAATTGCTTAATACATAAATTATGCGTTTATAGGTATGTATGTATTTATTCGTTTGAACGTGTGGCTAATTATTTATGTACGTAAGTAGTATTTCGTGTAATGCGAACAGGAACTCAATACAATAATCAACTAGTATCTACATATGTACGTATGTAGTATGTATGCAGTATGAACGACTATGTTCATGTTTCAATCAAATCGGTGTTAGCGTTCGACGTTGCTGCACGCTCAAATCTGGATGCCAAACATCAACGATCAAGACAAGCCGGAAACTGCTACCGTTATGCCATACCTCGTGCTCAAAACTGTCATCGAATATCAGAAATTCGCCTTCAATCCATGTGCTGTAAATATTATTGTTAAAATAAATTCTTTATGAGTAAAAATGCATTGTATATATGTATGTATGTATTAAGTTTTTTTCATTGTCGTAATAAAATATTAGCTTATTTCAATGTACAGTAAAACCTCGATATAAAGCAATTCGAGCGGTTGGACAAATGATTTAGGAAATTTTGATAGAAGAAAATTTCTTTTTCATTTCTTGTGCGCCATTTTATAGGAATTTTTCGTTTTTCTTCAGAGCTGCAAACATCCTTTGAAGTGTAAAAAATAGTCCGATTTTTTTAAAATAACTTAGTAGACCATGTAAATATTTAAAATTAAGTTGAAAAAATTAAAAATTGGTGCGGCTTTCTCTCTCAGTAAATTTGTTTGCATCCTTTGCAAATACCCAAATTTTAACATTTGGACTGCTTACTTAAGCGAACGTTCCAATAGCTGGTTTTCAATCGATTTTTTTATCAAAAAAGATATTACAGGCAAATACATTTCGACAGTTTAGAATTTATCTAGTTAAAATACATAGCCTAAAATGAGATAAAGTTTGAAATAAAAGTCGCTTATTCCTTAATTTTAAGGTACAAAGCTACATCAAAGTAAGGAATAAGCGACCTTTATTTTAAAACTGATTACCTACATTTGAAACTATTTTAAGAAGTTAACTAAAAAAAATTGTGGGTTAGGCCACTTCTGCTCCATGGCCTAATTTATGGATACAAAGAAAAACACAACATTAAAAAAAAAAAATCGGCATAACTACCGTTTTTTTTTTTAACTGGACTCTAACAGTCAACATATTGATAATTCCCTATGCAGAGTAGAGATGGGCGATCTCGTGACTTTTGAGGAACAACGTTATTTGTGACTGACTTTGCAGTCACGGTGACAAAAAAAGTTGCAAAACTGAAATCTGTTACCGAGTGAACTAAGGGCATTATCCATCTATTTGCCTCACTGACTATTTTCGTCGTTTGTTTTGGCCATTCACACTCGTTCTTAATGGTGTGAAATTCTAATATCAAACCACTTAATCAGATTTTTTTCTTAAATAACATGTCATTATAAGAAAATTTCTTTATGGTTAACATAAGTGGTCGCAGTTCCTTGATAAGTAAATGCGACCGCTACTTTCTCACAGTCACAGTTCGTAGCAGTGACTGTGACCGTTACTGCTGTTTTGGAAAGCGAAATTCTACTACCATAACATCATTGTGACTGTTCCTTTGTCACAGTTTGTCGCGGTGACTTTTTTGAAGTTGTCACGGCAGTTACCCGTGACTTTTGAGTAACCGTGACAAAGTCACACGTATGCAAATATCTGCTACCTATAATGAAGAGGCTCTTGAGTCGACAGTTCGTTATGTAGAGGCTTTAGCTAACGGGACGTGAAACTGTAGGTCCCTCCTCACAACGTCAAAGCGCAGGCTACAAATCGCAGGAGAAGCTCGGGCAAGCATCAGCAAATGTTTGAGGGCCAAATATTTATTTATTTTTGTATACTCGAAATATGCTTGGTATGCTTTGCAGCTAGCATCGCCCTAAGGGTAGTACGTCCTATATTACTTGACTGATGGAGAAGTTGTGTACTCAAATTTTTAGAGTCGGGGTAGAACGTATAAAATGTGAATATCAAATGACGGAGATGTGGCCAAAAGATTCACCTTTACGGACAGAATTACTTAGAATTCGGTTTAGGAGATTCCAACCTCCACCAACATTTCCAAAATGGGCATATTACTGCTATAACTATAACTTTTTAACTGTTGAAGTGCCTTTCACGTTAAGATCAATACAATTAACATGCCGCCTAAATTGGGGAACATAAATAATGGACCCAGCTTCCGCAACAAATCGGTAATTTATACAATCAAGGAAGTAGACGAGTGTGCAAGGAAAGTCTCGGAAACAATACTTGGAAAACTGGGGTATCGCCCCCATTTTAACCATTGTTCGATGAACAAAAAAAAGCACGGAACTTGCTAGGCCTCTTTAAACTGAACACGAAGCTTCGCTATGTTATTCAAGTACGTTGCGGTTTCGGCGTTGTCAAATCTGTAGTTTCATTTTTCATTCTGTCGCCAAAACCGATATGTTCCACACCGTATTTGACAAGATATGACGGAAATTCGTTTCAAAATACATCATTTTATCATTCTGTCTAAGAATAAGCCAACGCCAACTTTATACGACCGCCATTTAATGTATCGTGTTTTTGGTACTTGATTTCGAAAAATTACCAACGATAGTTGATCCCCAGAGAGTTTACAGAGGTGTGGAATGAAGCGTCGAAGGTCCTCTATTAGCTCAACGCTTCTACCACAGCTCTCCAGGTTTCAGTAGTAGACCGCACTGGCGTCTGTACGACCGCACAATTGGTTACAGCTTACTCTCTACAGCAGTTAATTTGCATAAATTCCAGTACACTTCGTACTTCTTTCGCCTAAAGTTTCTTATTCGGTGACCTTTGGAAGCAGCTTGGCGTTGATGGTTACGCGCATTTCCATAGATATGGTCTATACATATAGTGCTAACATATGTGAAAATCTTAAAAGAAATATAAAGCACACTCACCGCTCTTCCTCAGCCACACGCAAACGCGTCCCGCTCGGCACAACCAACCCTAGGTGAGCACGCAATCGGCAATTCGTAGGCCCACAGTGGGCATGCACATGCGTTCCCGGTTGCATGACGCTGAATTTAACTTGACCACGTCGACAACTGGCTGCCGCGCTAAATTTTTTAATCAGCCCACACGTTATGGGCGCTTTCTGGCAATTCTCTACGCGCCGCTGACCGCGCGCATACAATTCGAATTGCTGCCAATTGCCGGTATCACGCAAACTTTCCGCTTCATCGAGGAAATGGCCACGCCTACCCAGCAAGCTTAACGCTTCATCACGTATCGCCCGCCAATTTAGCTCCAATTCACTGAGGTAACTCACATAAGTGGTTTCCGCTTTGGTCCAATAAGGTTTTGCACGCAAATTGGGTTCGTTGTATAGCGAACGCTGATAGGCAGAGGGAAAAAGCTTTAGCGCGGCGCCGCGCTTATACACCTCAACTGCTTCGGCTTGACGACCCAAACGCTGCAATGAATCACCGAGATTGAAGTAGAAGCGACCATCCTGTGTGCCGCTCGCATTCGATTTGATGCCTTCACGCAAGTAAATAACCGCATTTTCATAGTCTTTGTCCAGCTGTCGCAGCACGAAACCGTAATGCACCTGCGCAAAGCCATCCTGTGGCCAGCGGCGTAGCACCTCTTGCAGAACTAGCTTGGCGTCGGATAAACTGAAAATGCAGCAGCTGGGTTAGTGTGGAAATCGAATAAAGAAAAAGCCACTCCATCACCAATATACTTACCGATTCTGCAGCAGGTAAGTGATAGCCAGTTGGTTTCGTACATCTGGCTCATCTGCAAAGCGTTCAATCAGCTGCTGATGTATTGGCACAGCCTGCATATGATGGCCTGCAAATAGCAGAGTCGATTAAAATAAAATAGACTACTCGCAAGGTCTTAAATCCTACAGCCAATCGCGTTTACCCATGAAGCGCATACGTTCGATGCAGCGCTCGGCCGCGGCGCGAAATTGTGCATTGTTGGTGATGGCCGAGCCTAGTGCTAAATACCGCTTATACGCCTGCAAAGCTTCACTAAGCAAATGATTACTGCGCTGCAGCTCTGCCAGTTTATCCAGCGCGTTTGCTTGGCCGAGAAACGCTTGTGGCTTATCGGGGTACCGCTGTGCCAGTTGGCCATATCCTTTAACGGCTTCGGCATAATTCTGTCGAATTTCGATCCGTCGCAGAGGGTGTGGATGTGTGTCGTATTAAATACATATGTATGTATGTTGAGGTGACCAGGTGGCGTGTAGCAAATTTAATCATATGAACATTTAAAAGCAGCAAACAACAGCATTGGGAATAAACATTAAACAACAACAACAATAAGAAAAAATGCAATATTAGTAGGAACATTCCATGCAGAAAATAAAGAGAAAAATTCTGCATACATATGTATGTATGTATGCCAGTATGCATATATGTATGTAAATGTATCAGAGAACAGCACGGGTGCCTATTTTTGTGACTCTAATGATCGATTACTTTTCATCACACATTCCTTTTTGTTATATGCGGCAAATACTATAAACGTATATGAACAAATCTCACGAGTTGTTTTTTTTAGTGTCACTTTCTTCTCTCGCCAGAAAAAAAAGCTATAGCATTTTTCTTGCATATATTCCAATCAGTGGAGTTCCAGAAACAAGTACAATAAAAAACAAGTCAAGAATTTGAACCATTTTAGCCTTAAAGCGTTTATATAGGCGAAAAAGTACCGAAGTTACTCACTTTTTCATTGTCTCTCGAAAAAATTTCATTTTTTTTAATAACTTTGGGAAGTTTTCAAATAAAATTTTCATATTACAGTCAAAGGACGTTGGCATCAAATACAACATATCTGTGAAGTTTCAAGAGAGTGCCACCAAATTCAAAAAAAAACGGCAACATGCAGAATATCTATCGCAGCCATTTTGTAATTTTTGAATTTTTACGATTTGTTAAAATTAAACCACGCCAATGTTTAATTACTTTTAAATTATATGACCATTAAGTTAAGGCGTGCGCATAAACGTGGTAGCTGACTGTGTATGGTGCTACGGGGCATATACGTTACATACACAACTACGGGTATATGAGCACGAGTTGTTATTTTTCTTTTTTTAGTATATCGTTTTTAAGCTTTCATTTAAATACAATTTCGCGATGGAGTCTCGTTCTTTACCGAAAACGGAAGAGAATTCATTGCCTAAGATAAGTGTGCCACCATTTACGGCCAAAAACACGTTTTTTTCGAAAATTGTTGATATGTACGCGAGTATGAAAAGTAAAAAGTACAAATGCAACATATTTTTGGTTGCGGTGTACTCGTGCCGTTCTCTGCTATATATTAGTAAATATAGTATATGTATGTATATGTATGTGTTAGCAAGTGCGCCTCGCACAATTGTGCAGTGGCATAAATTTCAATTAAAGTCATTACTTAATTGGTTGCCTGTGGCTCAGACGCGCGCGCGCGCTGCTTAAGTGGGTGCTGGGCGCGCCCGCTGGCCCGGCACAGTTAAGCAACGAGTTAATTTGTTAATGCAATTGTACTACATAAAAAATATCGTTCCGCTCTGATTGATGTAACTTAGCAAAAATGCAAAACAATTTCCTTTTGGATAGTACTTTCCTTAAAAAATAACAGAGCATATCATTCTAGGCAGCAGTTAGTTAGTTAATATTAAGTAATTTTTTTTTTTTTTAACATCTGAATGGAAAAAAATATTTTGATTGTTCATAAAAATTTAACAAATTCGTTTAGTAAGAAAGTAAATTAAATTTTTAATTTTTATTTTTTTTACTTGCGTATGCTTTCCTTATTTTATTTTAATAGTAACTATAAAAAAAAATTTATTTTCTGTTTAAATCTTAATGATAGCAATTATTAATTTAAAAAACGCGTTTAAAGCTATGCAGAGGGAGTTGGGGAAGTTATTTCAACTAATTATTTGTTTCATTGATATGAGAACTAAAGAAAAAGAAAGGAGAATTAAATAAATATAAATACGAGATTTTCAAAAAAAACTAATTTTACAACAAATAATATAAAACATATTTAAAATAATATTTTAGTATTTAACCTCTTCAGTACTAAAAATCAACCGTTAAAGTTTAAAAATTGGAACATGTTTATGCCGGCTTATTTTTATAAAACTGTTAGTTTTACCGTTATTCAGCGCTCATTATATTGGACACTGGTACCCTAGTATAATTTTGTCGGAGTTCAGAAAGCCGCATACATACGGACTACAGAGGTAATGAGAACTTGCCCTATGGACAAACCTATTTCTCGTAGACCTTCGCATAATGCATACCGTAGATAATCTGCTATAAGACTGGGCGTGTGGAAAGAAAAAACGTTCGGACATATCCATATAATTTCCCCATTTCCACTTAAGATGAGAGACTGTCTACCGATTACATACGACCTGAAGTACAATTTCACAGGCCTTTGCGGCTCATTCTCCCCTCTAGAGCCGACTGGGAAGGGGATCTTGATATCTCTGCCTGGATATTATCATCTGTATACTGAAGGCTCCAAAATGGAATGCGGAGTTGGAGCGAGCGTTTTCCCTGAATCCCTGGGATTAAGAATAGGCTACCGTTTTTTAAAACGTAGTTGTTTACGTTACGGCAAGCGTGTAGGCATTTTCTCGTATAACCAGGCGGCCAGTAAAGCCTTGGTGTCTTTTACGTAATAAAACTCGTTTCCCAGTGCATAAGGTCGAAACTGATCAAAGAGTGTAGGACTCCTTTAAACGCAGTAAGTAGTCAGCTCGATCTAGATTTCGTTTGGGTCAATGGCCATCCCAACAATCCCGGAAACGAGGCTGCAGAGGAGATCCAGTGAGGGTTCCACAATGGCATCGATCCATGATCGGATCTTACCCAAATTGGAGCCATAAGTATTAAAATCTTTCTCGAAAAACTACATAAATCGGATGAAAGGTGACGCGCGGCGACTAGCTGCCGTATATCCCAACTCATGTGGCCCGTGTACAACGCTAAGAGTACACACAACTTATTAATAAAACCCAGTCCTGACGTTTCGAGGCTAGTAGTGATTCTAACTGGACATGGGTGCGAGAAGGCTGGGCATCATAGAGAACACCTGGGTCTTGCTTAAGACCAGTAGTTAATGTCGGCTGATCTGGGCACGATATGATGAAAATTCCTACTCCAACGGGTATACAAGTAACGGTACTGACAAGAAAATTACCCAGACTCCAGTAGCAGGAAAGTTTTAGATCTGATTCTAAAGAGTATGTCTGTAGAGAGGTTGGAAGGTCATATGCATGAACAAGAACTGTCAACACTTCAATTTCATCATAGAAGAGGAAAGAATCAGCAACAATTGTGCACAGAGCTCAGGTAGGTCGGTAGAGATCAACTTGCATACCATCGTAAGTCCGACATAAATAAAGTCTTCAAAAACTACTCATGGTATAAAGCAGAACTTGGCAAACTTTTTTTCTCGCAGAACACTTTAAAAATTTTACTGGTTTCGGCGGACCCCCTGCTGTTACATCACGCAAACCCCCGTCTAATCTCCCATTGATCCCTGGGGGTCCACCTGAACCGCTTTGGGAATCACCGCTAATAAACTATGCTTTCATTATCAACTTAAAACTCAAGTAGTTTTGACATTCAATGAACTACGGTTAGCAAATTTACTCACCTCTCGCAACATTTCTTCGTTTGCTCTACGCAATTCTCGCTCATATAAGTCATAGTCATCGTTATGCGCTTGGGGTCCACCTCCTACTGCTTCTTTTGGTTTGATTTCTAAACATATTTACATAGATAGAGAAAATAGAGAATATAAACTTCTATGCAAAATAAGAAACATTCAAATGTACTTTATATAAAAAGCAAACTATTGATAGTTTCTATCTAATAATTCAATAAACTATCTTGTTCTTAATACAAATGCATATACCCGTAAAATATAAAAAATGTACAAGGTAGGGTTGGGATTTCTATCCGAATAATTCGAATATTTTTTTACTATCCGGATAATTCGAATATCCGAATATCCACATATCCGAATAGCGCAAAGATATCTGGATATTCGAAACTAAAAAATAACAATAAATAAGAATTGTTTCTGCAATGAAGTGTGCTATTATTTTTTTTTTTTTTGCAACTCGATAGATTCAGTAATTTTGAGAACAATTTAACAAATCCGTACAAATACTATAACGAAATTAACGAATATTACCCGATTAGCCGGATATGCGTACCTACTGCGAATAGTCCCAGCCCTAGTGCAAGGTAATCATTATATAAATAGGCAATCATGTTTCCTTTACACCCCTTTTACGGCTAAACTATACTTCTAAGGTATAAACAGTTATATATCATTAGAAAGGTATTTTGATGCTGATGTGCAGGCAATTTTTAAAATTTCAAATCAGTTTAAAATAGAGCGAAAAAATCAATTCAAAAGTCACACCAATACCAATGCACACATGTACATGGTTGGGGCGGAAATGCCCCCTAAATGTATGCTTTAATATTGATAGCGAATTAAAGAAACGTGCTAAGCAGCAGTTCAGGAATAAAATGTATGTATGNTTATTTTAGCTCATTCAACTTACATAAACTATCCTTAATTTTATCGGTTGAATTTCAACCGCTGGGCGAACACTAGTTAACTTAAATCGGCAACACTTACTATTGTCAAATTGTTACATGAATATTACTTTAGTATAATACTATGTAATTATAAATGTATGTTTGCATGTATGTATGTATGTGCTCTTATTTATTCGCTTAACTCGCACAGAATTCTTTGCATTCATTTCTTACTGCTAACCGATGGCTATTAATTAGCTTTGATGATGATAATGATGATGTTGCTGTAGTCACAAGCAATGTTTTGTTGCTGAGCGAATTCTCGTGAACCAA
This sequence comes from Rhagoletis zephyria, assembly GCF_001687245.7. Taxonomy (NCBI): domain Eukaryota; kingdom Metazoa; phylum Arthropoda; class Insecta; order Diptera; family Tephritidae; genus Rhagoletis; species Rhagoletis zephyria. Next base: position 176,818 of record NW_016157124.1, on the reverse strand, counting down.
TTATTTAATAGTATTTAATAAGAAAAAAATTTATTTCTAATGTTATTAGAATTCGCATGCTAATGTAGCCGTTTAGTGAGTTGGCATATGTACATACATACATATTTATACGTACATACGTATTTGCATGAACATATTTCTAATTTTTCATCATTTACATACATACATATGTATGTACACACATAAGTATTTGTTCGCTAACAAAGCCATTCAAGCAGTAATTAGTAATTACGTGTCCAAGTCGGATCATCCGGATCTTCGTCACTTTCATATTCTTTTGCTGGTAAGCGACCATACTTGGCTTCTAATCTATTCATTAATTCGGTATCATCGATATCAGAAATATCCTCATCGTCTAATAAATCGTCATCGATATCTTCCTCGTCTTCCTCGCCCTCGCCCTCGCCCTCCTCATCGTCTTCTTCTTCTTCTTCTTGTTCCTCATCCTCCCACTCATTTTCGCGCTTTAATACCTCGCGTACATATGCTGCTGCTCCATCAACACCATCATCATCATCATCATCATAATCAATGTCCTCATCATCGGGCTGATAATCCACATCATGTGTAATTTCATGCTTTCGCAGCGGTTTCGGTGAGTCTGTTATGTATTGTTTGGTAGTAGGTTTCGGCGAGTGTACTGCCGAAGAACTGATAGTTGTTTTTGTTGGGGCTGCTATATAGCTTTGCACAGGCTTTATAGTTGATTCGAATTTAGTTGTTCTTATTGTACTAGCTGTTGTTGTTGTTGTTGGTGCAGGTGTTTTTGGTGATTGTGTTTGCATTACACTTGCAGTGGTTTTGGGTGGTGCTGTTGTTGTTGTTGTCGTTAATGTTGATACCTTCTTGAAAGGCATCTCGGCAGTTGTTGATAATGGCCGCATTGGCGCAGTCAATATAGCAGGTGATTTCTTTTGACTCCAACGTTGATCCCTTACTTCTTCAAAACGCTGTGGGTTTGAATTACCCTCACTGTGCTCGGACTCTGCTAATCGGGAGCGATACAGATCGTTCAACTGCTCAAAGCTTTCGGGTATATATTCGCCTGACAAGCCGGATAATTCATCGTAGGGGTCTTCGACTTCTTCTTCATATTCATACTCCTCTTCTATTTCGATTTCTTCTTCAGAGTATTCGCCTTTTTGTGTAAATAGAAATCCAGTTTTTAACGAGAAATTATAGAAAACACCTCAGACCAGCTTGTTCAAAGCGATAGTGTAATGAAAAGAGGTTAAGTCAAGTAGGCAATTAAAATAATTCATTTTTTAAACTAATTATCGGGCTGAAACTTGAAAGTAAATTTGGACCCGGAAAATACGAAAAGTTTCGTAAAGTCTCAAAAAACAAAAAAAAAAAGAAGTATTTCGAAAAGCCCCAAGAAAGCTTTCGAAAACCCGGAAATAATACGAAGCAACTCCTAAAACCAAAAAGCACAAGTAAGAAAGTTAACCTCTTTTCATTTCAACAGATCTAAAAACATGCACGAAAAAATTAATGTATGTATGTATGTTTAACCATCATCATCCGGCAGCGGTGGCGGTTCCTCATCCTCGGCATATTTATCTTCCGCTGTTGCTATTGTTAGGCGTCGTTTCATTACCAACTCTGGTGCAGGTTCCTCAGCTGAGGATTTTAGTTTTTTTTTTCGTTTTTTCATTGAAGTAAAAATATATTCATATTTAGTTAATAATCACAGAAAATCTTTGTTAGACTATGTAATAAATACAGTTTGCAATAATAAAAAATGCCAATATTGCAGCATACATACAATGGCGCAAAATATAATATGCGTATAAAATCTTAATCATTTCAAGAACTAAAATGTAAAAAAGAAAATACATTTACATACATAAGTAACAAACATAATCGTTGACAAATAAAATATTTATTTTTTGTACAAATAATTTGTTTAGAATCCTAAAAGAAAGTGCAAATAAGGATGGGTTAAAATAAAACAGTGACTATTATTTTTTATTAAACCAAAAAATTAATCATTAATTGTTACAACATCAAAAAAGCCATGCTGACATAAATATTTGAAATAAATTTTTCCAATTTTGCTTGTTGAAATGCACAGCAGAAATTTTAAAGAAAACATTAATGTTTAAATTTTTCTTTATTTTTGGCTCTAGGTTAAGTGGCACAAAATTTGGATTAACGTAAAACGCAAAAAGCGGCACTAGTAAGCTTGATTTTATTAATTTTACTTTATAAAAAAAAAAAACACAAGACACATTTTTGAAACTTTTCAACTCACTTGTATTTGGATTTTTCCTAATCAATACAAGGCGTGCAACTAGCGCGAGTGCCACACCGACGCCAATTTTAACCGCAACTGCAAAATTATACACACATACATAAGTATATAGGAAACGATTTTAAGTCGTAATTTTGACTCAATTTGATTTTTAATAATATATTAATACTTAATATTAAAAAAAAAAATAGCTTAAGAATTATTGGGGAAATAAGTAAAGGATATTGAAAAAGTAAATACCAAGTATGGACACAAAGAAGTAGTGAATAGTGGATGGTATGAAAATAAAGGATATTTGCACTTTCTTGTACATTGTCATAAAAAAAAACTTACTTTATAGATCATATTGTGAATTTTTGATTGCGAATACATATGTATGTATTTATAATAGACCGTACCACCTTACAAGCAATTGAAAAAGCTAGCCCCTAGATGCCTGAGCCTAAAGTATTTATGCAAGGCAATTTCGAAATATTTTTTTTTTGTTTTTTGGTCGAACCTAAAAGTCGCGTCTTTTACATTTTTTGGTGATACCTTTATTCGGCAATACAATTTTTTTAATAAGTTCTACTGGAATAATCGAAGTATGTATCTACTACCTTAGCAAAGATTTAATGATTTTTGGGGGGTTTTACTTTACATTAGGGTGGTTCTTTAGGGTGTTTAGAACTGAGATTCGGCTGATATGTACTAGAACGGGGTATATGAGGTCAATGAACTTTCTGATACATAAAATTGTCTTGACAAGAACATCGATATATCATACTTTAACCCAATTTAAAATCACTAAAATACAACAAAAATAAAATTGACTGAATTCTGAAATTTAACGGAAACGTTGTTTCATAACAGTTATTAGATGATAAATATTTTTTCCGTTGCTGTTAAGAGTTATTTCAAAACGTTTATTTTTTACGTTGCTCGATAACAGTTATTGCCCAACGTTTATTTTTTACGTTGCTTGATAACTGTTATAGCCCGATGTTTTTTTTTACGTTATCTGATAAGAGTTGTTTCACTCTCTCACTTTTAATTCATCATCTTTATCTTATTCTCCACCTCCATCTTCATCAATATCCTAATCTTACAACGTTTATCAGACAACGTAAAAAATAAACGTTGTAAAATAGCTCTTATCCAGCAACTTAAAAAAATAAACGTTGGGAAATAAATCTTATCGGCAACGGAAAAAATATTTTTCCTGCCTAACAGTTATCAGGCAACGTAAAAAATAACCGTTGGGTGATAACTCTTATCGACGAAATAAAAAATATTTCTCATCTAATAACTGTTATGGAGCAACGTTTTTGCTATAAAACTTATAACTGTTATGTCCCTGCATATATCAATTTTACCGGCCATGCCTATTGTGCTTATTTTAATGTACATACATATCGACACCTGAGTGGGAGATCGGCGTATCTCGGCAGCCAGTTCGAAAACGCCTTATCTCAAAAAAACTTTTCAACAACGCCCTATTTCAGAATTTGGTTGAAGAACTCGGTTCAAAAACGTCCTATTTCCTAGGGCGTTCTTGAAAAGTTTCTCGAACGATCCTCCACTCAGGTGTGTAAATTTAGAATCAACATTATTGTATTTCCACTATGAATATGACCCTGTATTCTACCGCTATCTACAAAGTTACATGTAAGCACATACATACAAACTTACATACATACTTACACATGTACATATGTTCTTAACTGATGCTTTAACAGATTTAAATAAATGTTGTACTATTGAAGGTTAATTCACTTTATGTACGTAGGTAACAGAGACGATTGTTTCCAAACTACAGATTCATGCATACATATGTATGTAGACTGCCTATTTTCATTCCTTTTCGATTTCCCTCTCCTTACTACTATGCATGTATTCAATAAACTTTACTTACGAGAAGACGCCCAAGATGGCACCGCTTCAGCTGCATCTTCCTTATCAACTTTCTCTGCAGATGCCGGTTCACTTTTGGCCGCCTGTGCTGCCTGTTGTCGCGCCTTTTCTTGCAACAGCAATAACTCCTCGGCATCATTATCGACTACATTTTCTATAGAATTAAATGTATCATCATCATCATCTTCCTGCAATAAAGAGGCGAAATTAGCAAATTATTTAAACGCTAAAGCAAATGCAATTGCATGCAATTTAACAACCTCATAATCATCATCATCATCATCATTGTCGTTAGCGTTGTTGCCTTGCGATCGTTCACTTTTTGTTTGTTGTTGTGCTGAGCGTTCATAAATTGGTTCAATATCATCATCGCCGTCGTCGTCGTCCTCGTCGTCGTCTTCGTCGTCATTTTCATCATTCACATCGTTCACATTATTATTGCTGGCATTTTCATCATCATCATTATCATCAGCTTCATTCGCCTCCTGACTAGCTTCAGCAGTTTGTTCATTTGTGTTATTCTGTTCCTCATCATCTTCTTCTTCTTCTTCATTATTATCTCCTTCAGCATCAGCTTCATCTTCTTCCTCTTTTGTGGTGGCCTCTTGTGTTGCCTTATCATCATCATCGTCATCATCCTCTTCTTCTTTATTATTATCATTATCATTCTCATCATCATCATCATCTTCTTCATTCGTTCGCTCCAACGTAGCCTCTTTGGTAGCATCTTCATCTTCTGCTTCGTCGTCATCCTCGTTCTCTCCATCTTCTTCATCATTGTCCTCATCTTCTTCCAGCTCTTTTGTTTGTTCTGTTGTGGCATTTTCATCTTCTTCGTCATGATCGCCATCGTGAGCTTCATCTTCATCATGCTCTTCATCTGCCTCCTCATCCAATTCTGAGTGATCTTCCTCTTCTTCGAATGGTTCATCGTGCTCTTCATGCTTTTCTATCGACGCCTGTACGGGATCATGATCATCATGGTCTTGACGACTCTCATCTACCCAGCCATCGAAATAATTGGAGAAACGTGACTCTGACAATGGTGTATCCACTGTAACAAAGCAAAGCAAAGGCAAAAACGTTATTGTATGTAGATTTGTATGTTCGAGTACGTAGATTTATCATTACGAAAAAAAAGTAAGTACAGTTCATTGAATACTCACAATCAGATATACCGCGATTTTCCAATATAATCAAACCCACAAGGCCAAATAAAATGGCTAGCAGTGAAAAGAAGAATATCTTTGCGCACCAATGACCTCCAGTGCCGTGATCGTGCTGTACGTGAAGATGAACATCTTCGTTGCCCATCTTGGTGATGTGCACGCCATGTGAAGATTCGTCATCTGAACGAAATGATATAATGAAAACGAATTGGTATGTATGTATGTGCATATATGTATAATGGATAAAAACCAAAAGACATAAAAACAAAAATATGTTTGTAAAAAGATTGAAGGAGGGTAATGATAACTGGATAGGCATATATATTTTTTAATCCAATTATATGTATGTATGGTTTTGTATTGTTCTAGGAAAAACCTCAGGGTATTTATGTATGTATATTTGTATTTTTTAGATATGGAAAGGACAATTCAACGAATACGCAAAGGGTTCTGCAACTACCTTCAAAGCTTGAATGGCGCGAAAAAGATAATTCACCCTCCGATTTACGATCGAATGCATCTAAGTAATATAAATAAATAATATAATAAAAATATAATTAACCATAAATACTTATAATACGAAATCAGGTTAAATATATACATAAGTACATAGCGAATTTTGCAGGGCAATTCTATCAACTGTCTTTCAACCAACCACAGTCTTTCGAAAGACTAAATTCTGTCTGTCTTTTAGCGACAAGTTTTCTTAAAATTAAAATAAATTAAACTATATATCTGTGCTCGTATGGAATAGTCGCTTATGTCGGTAGGCCGGCTTTAGTATAATGCGGCATTCGCAGCATACGATTGTGAATGACTCACTAGCGCCGAGCCGTTGAAGACCTCTTGACAAATAAACGTGAAAGAAATTGTTTCGATACTCTATAGCAAGTCAATATTCTTATTAAGTCTCATCAAAAAAAATCCTTGTGGTTTAAAGAATAAAGTGAATGGTGCATTGTACTAAGGCCAGATATATATACATAATGTGTATGTATGTATATATTAGAGCGAATCAATTGGCATGGGAGATTTTCTCGACTATAGGCGTATAGCATAGGAGGATTCTCCGTGTAATTCTAAGCAAATTTGTCAAAGAAACCATGGGTATAAATTTAATTTGGAGTTTGCCAAATTGCGAAAATAAGTTCATTTTACTTAGCTTTTTGCTGCAGTGTCTTAAGAAGTGTTTAAATGAGAAAAATAAAAAGAATAGTGAAATACCTTTTCACTGATACCTCATAAGTCTAAATTGGATTAGCTTTGGCCCAGTTATTATTGGGAATATCCTGAATAGAAACAGAGTTTTCCGATCGAAAAATATTCATTTTAAAGAATTCTACACTATTTCTACGAAAAGTGGTTCTTTCCCCATATATAAAACATGGTAAACATTGAGCGCTTTGAGCACTCCCTAAATAGGGGTATATTTTTTTCGGTATAGAACAATCCTAAGAGGTGGCAGCATTAAAATTCCGAGTTTACTTTTTCACATGCATTTTTGAACCACTCTAATGTACGTGTGCATGCATGTAGTTTGTATTGAATTTTTGTTGTAAGAAAAAAAATTCAAGGATAAGTAAAATGTACGTTTTTTTTATATTAACACGTAAGAAAATTTGAAAATTTTCACTGTTGCGCCCTTTGGCGTATTTTTTTTTTTTTAGCATTTTATTCAAATTTAAGCATTTCTCTACGGCACTACAGCAAAATGCTAGTAAAGGAAACCTATTTTCGCAATTTGGCAAACTCCAAATTGATTTTATACCCATGATTTCTTCGGCAAATTTGCTTAGAATTACACTTACAATCCTCCTATGCCATATGCCTATAAATGTATCTATGTACATACAAACAATAAAAACTAAAAATTTAAAGAAACTTAAATTAAAAATAGGAAACAAAATTAATTTAAAAAAGCAAAAATTGATCATATCAGTTTCTAAAAAATTAAAAATATAAATATAAAGTTCCCACCCCAACAACAGCATTTAACGCTACAAACACTCAGATAACTCAAGGCCTAAACCGAAACCGCTCATATGAGAGAACAATCCTAGTAGCGTTGGATACCGTCAGCCACTCCACGCTACTAAAAAACATTGAGACTTCCTAGCTTCCACAGGGACTCAAACGGTGGTCAGCGAATTATCTAAGTGGTGAGTGAGATATTCGTCAGTAATTTATAGAAACAAAGTAGCAAGCTAAGAAAAATTAACCAGGTAGTCCCTCAGGGGGGTGTCCTTTTCCCACTATTGTTTAACTATTATATTTCAAAGCGCCCTCAACCATCAGGGAGTCTCCATTGCCTCATATGCAGACGATTGCTCCATAATGGCGTCCGGGAATGGAATTGACTGATTCTATTTAATGCAAGGAGCCTAGCCCTATCCCCTACGAAATCCTCGGCAATCATTTTTACCACCTGGACGAAGGAGGTCAAACTACAGCTGAACATTCACGATGGCGTACAAATTCCAAAGGTGAACAACCCAAAACTTCTCGGAGTTACCTTCGATAGTCTGCTCCCCTTCTCGGAGCATACAATAGGATGAAGAGCTGCAACAAGGTCCTCAAGTCGATAGCCGGCAGCAACTTGGGCAAAAACAAAGAAACTTTGCTGACAACATACTAGGCAATTGGCTGGCCGGTTCTAAACTATGAAGCGCCGGTGTGGTCGCCGGTGACTGGTAGGATGCAGTGGACGAAGCTGCAGACCTGCCGAAATACCGCACTCCGAACAGCCACCGGATGCATTCTGATGTCGCCACAACACCAGGGAACATAACACAATGCTCTGCAAGCAATTCTTGGTAGGGTGTCACAGACGTGGGTACCCGAACAGACACCTGCTTGCAGCGGTACCCTTGTCAGAAGGCGTCTATACGAACTGATGGGTGAATTCCAGACGTTCATAAAGCAACCTCTGGACCCGTCAGCTTACCGACAGGCCCTGAGTGGCATTCACAGGGAATCAGTATTGACATATACTCCACCTGTGAATGCCGTTTTGGGAACAAGGTGGTTGACCTGACGTGGACGAGATAGAGTTTCGTCTGTCTCGGGAGACTCGCATCATAACAGTCCAACTTCGCTGTGGCTACCGCGGCAAGCTAAACTCGCACCTGAGCATATTGAATGCCCCCTAAATTCCATGGAGAAAAGTCATCTTTGCAGCAACCAAATCTTGTATCTTTTAAGTGAGAGTTTTCGTCAAATGGGCTCTTAACCCTATGCAAGCCATCCAGTCCACATAAGTGTTTTTAAACACCCAGGGCGCCTGTATGGCTGTTAAGTGAGGTTTCTCGCGCAGCATAGTCAGTAGGGTAGTCTAAAACAAGTAAAGTCGGAATTTTAATGCTCTCACCCTCTATGATTGTTCTATACCGAAAAAAAAAATTTATTTTGAAATCCAAAAAATATTTAGAGGTTGCTCAAAGCGCTAAAAATTTTTGCATGTATTTTATATGTATGGGAAAAAAACAATTTTTCGTTGAAATGGCATAGAACTCTTTAAAATCTGTATTTTTTGATCGGAAAACTTTGTTTATCTGCAAAAGACTTTCCATAACAATACCCAATTGTTGATTTCAAAATAATAAAAATAGGGGTATATATTTTCGATATAGAAAATGGTAGGGGGTAAGAGCATTAAAATTCCGAATTAGCTTATTTTGGACCGCCCTAATGCACATACATATTTCCATACATCTGTTTGTCATTTTTTATTACCTATGTAGTTTGTAAATATAGTATGTATACTACTATTAAAATTTATACTATATATAGGCAAACAAAAAAACAATTCAATAACCTCAAAGCAGCAAGGCAAGCGCAAACTTTTGCGCTAAACGGTATTTATATGTACGTTTGTACACACGTATCTATGTATGTAATTAATTAAGGAAGCGTGTGAAATGCGTACTAGCACAAATGTAGCTAAAAATAAAATTGAATGACGACGTAGAAGCGACGTAAACAAAGAAAACCGACAGACAGACTGACAGTAATAAAAACAATTGTAAGTGAAAAAAAAACGGAATGGACAAAATAAAAGTCAAGAGAAAACTTTGAAAACAATGCACAAAATCAAAAAAGACAACTCAATAGCAATGCCAAAAATACGAAGTGAAAATCATACACGTCCAATTTTAATGGACAATTGCCAACTGATAAATATGTATGTACATTAGACTGCATCACTCCCCATACAAAAAAAAAAAACACTCGGTACTGTGTTTCCATTGGAATTATAAAAATAAAATGACAAAACGGTTAAGCTTAAAAAAATTTTATAAAAATATAAAAAAATTTCAACGGAATCGTAATAATGGATTTTTGATGCTGTTTTTTAACTTTTTTCAAAGATTGGTATAAGAAAAACTTGCATAACTGAACTTAAACTATTCCGATTTAGACTTGTGAGGTATCATTGGAAAGGTATTTTTCCGTTTTATATCTCTGCTGATAAACTTATTCAAATAATGAAAGTTAGGATGAACGGGCGTTATTCCAAGTTGAATTAAGATGTGTTGGTATTCGGAACAAAAAAAATGGGATACTGAGACCCGACAAGTCTAAATCAGAATATTTTTGGCCCAGTTATTCAGTTTTTCGTAAATCAATCTCTGAAAAAGGTTAAAAAAAACAGCATCAAAAATCTCATTATTACGATCCCGTTGAAAAGATTTTTAAATATTGTTATGTAGATTTTTTAAGCTTAAACCGTTTTGTCATTTGAGGGGATTTTTTTCAAAAAAAATCTTTAAGAAAGTGTTTTTATTCATGAAAAACTCCATTTTTAGAGGTATTTTCAAACCAGTCCAGCTCGCGCAAATTTTAATATTTTTGCGAAAAATATTTTGGTGGAAGTGTTAAAATATAATAAATTTTGTAATCCCGGCGGAAACCCGCAAATTTTTTTGGTGAAGCATTCTAATGTACATACATATTTATGTATATACCAAAACACATCCGAGGGGTGATCCACAAGTAAATATATGCGCATATGTACATAACTGAAATGTAAAATAGTTGCGATCGTCTTATAAGTACTACACTACCACTGAACTGAAATCTGAGATCTCGCGAAATTTTTCGGTAATAGGATCACCGACAATACAATACTTTTATATAAACAAAAAACGTGGGGGAAAAATTACCGAACCCCTCGTCACCATGCTCGGTGTGAAGACCCCTACTGTGTTTACTGCTATTACAATTGATTGTAGTATTCGCTAAAAGAGTTCCGTAACACAAATATAACCGTCTTGTACAAATCAATCGTGCAAATCTATCGTTGCGAATTCGGCTAATAATTTCGAAACCGCAAACTTACGCACACTTGCGCGAATTTTTCACATCAAATTCCGATGTACAATTATTCACCTACCTTGTTTGTCATATTTTTATACTCGGCGTGTCCATATCATATAAAATAGTATTGTTACGTTTTCTACTAGGTTTTCACACCAAACATTTTTTCTTTGAATTTATTACTTTCCTGCCGCTTCTTTAGCGCCTTCAAAACACTAAACGCCGGGTTTCGAATGCGTCAAAGGAGTGAAACATTGATGATATCGTAGCAGTATTCGCAGCACAAAAGTCTCGAATACAGTCGTTCCAGTAATACCATTTTATTCCCGAGTACTAAATGCTGTAAACCTGAATGAAGGTGAAAGTATCCATTACTTTATTTTTTATTATGAGTAATTATTAACACAAAAAGAGGCCCCGCAAGTATCCGGGCCCAGGGCGCACACATTCTTAATCCGGCCCTGTAAATATGTATGTATATAAATAAAAATGTGCGTTACTTGTGATTGTTTTTTTAACTTCCAGTTATACGAGTGCCAACGTGTGATTCCGTCGCCCACAACTTCGCTGTGAATGACCCCCCCCCATATGTATATTTACATACATATCACACAAACAAACATACGTTCTAAATGCATACTTATGTATATTCATACAAGCTTACACTACCTGGCGGTGCAATCAGCCACAATAATAGCGCCAATCCATAGAGCACAAAAATTGTGGAAGATGTATGTGTGTACCTACATACATACATATGTATATAAAAACATACATAAGTACGTACGTATAGATATGTACACATATGGGCACTTCCAATCGAAGTGACATAGGTAATGAGCAGGAAACGGATTTTATGGAAATTGCCTTTTTTCTGCTAAAGAGATAGAGTATAGTTATATTCGATTTAGCTTTTTCTGATTCCATATACATTTGATGTTGCTTTTTTTGCCTATTGTTCCATTAAAAAAGTGATTATAGCCCTTATTCCTGATAATATAAACCTTTCAAACGTTCCACACACACGTTTTAATGGTATCAACTTACGCCGAGCGCACGTTTAGTATATTCAAAGCTGTGTTAAAGCCTGTTCTATTACAAAAAAAAATCAAGGTGATAATGAAGAAAATCGATGGATAAATAAAGAAGTAATAAGTGGTCATATGAAATTGCGCAAAGATTTTTTGTATGAAAAATTTGCAGAAAATAATATTACTCATACGCAATGTACTCCTGGAAATATCTCGAAAACTTAACCATAGAATAAAAAAATAACTCGATTTTCGGAATCAGCGAGCAATTCTATATTGGAATTATTTTTAAGTTTTTGCCTTTTTTAGTGCCTTCTTTAGCCTTTTTCACTATTTCGAGTAGCTTGTGGAACAAACAAACCTTTATTTGTAAACGAATGTTTAAAGCAAATAAAACAGGAATTTTATGTCGAATATGTTTTTTTTTTTTTTTTTTTAACTTCAGTGCCACCGAACGAGACCATTTTTTGCAAATCTATGCCCTACTACTACATATGTATGCCAAATTTGAAACAAATCGGAGCGTAAATATCGATTTTCAAAATATCTTGCGCCTGGCGCAACTTAGCGAGAATAAAAAAAAAATCTGCTTACATAGCCCATATATATTATAAAAAGCAGCCCATTCGCCCATAAATAAGTTATATATATGACTTTATTTTTTCGAGGGAGACCTTCTGCTGGAAACGCCCATTTAAGACATTTACATATGTATACATTAGGGCGGTCATTTTTTTTTTTACTATGCGCGTATGGCATAGGAGGATTCTACTTGTAATTCTAAGAAAATTTGTCGAAGATACCATAGGTCTAAAATCAATTAGGAGTTTGCCCAATTGCGAAAATAGGTTTCTTATCATTTTGCTGTCGTTTCGTAAAGAAGTGCTTAAATTTTGTATAAAAACATGCTACCCATGGCTTCTTCGGCAAATTTGCTTAGAATTACACGTAGAATCCCTCTGTGATATACGTGCATAGTCGAAAAATCTTTCATACAAATTGACCCGCCCTAATATATATACATACATACATAGATAAATACTCTTATAAATACGGCGATAGATAGTCGAACGGAAGAACTCATTGGCTTGTGGGTAGCCAAGTTGCCAATCAAGTACAATCAAAAGCAAGTCATTAGCAATATAATTTTAACTTTGCGATCGGGCTTTTGAAGGTGTTATACAAATATGGGTTATCTTAAAAAAAAATGCAGAACTCTGCTACATGCGAGTATTAAATGTGTAGCTGTGTAACGCGCTCGGTTGGCTAAAAACGGAAAATAAAAATGACTCCAAGCAGATAAAAAATATTGGAATAAACATCTGACTTAGAGATGCCATTTTTAAATCGAAGATCGATTAATGGAGTCCTTCCGATTCAATTTTTTAGTTGCGATTTGATCTGTCAATCGGCCCCAAAAAATTTGCGAATCGATGTTTTCTAAATTGATGCGGCTCCATTAGTTATGACCGCGTGTATGAAGACCGCAATCCATAAATGAAATTGAGCCGCGCGGTCATACTTAATTTATTTTAAAAAGTGAAATTAAACCGCAGCCTTTATTCATGCGGTCTTTTTTCTAAACCCGATTTTTGAGTTATTCGAAAAGTTGCAACTTGAAAAAAAACCGGTTCCCGATTTTGAGCGAAGCAAAATAAGTTGAATGTTTTTTAGATCAAAAGTAAAACAGGTAAAAAAAACGGAAAAATTCACATTTAGTCCTATTTTAACTTTTTTGCAGATAAAATTAAAAAAAAAAAATAAATATAAAATATAAATATAAATCTACAGATAAAATAAAAAAATATAAATAAGAAGCCGCAAGACGGACACATATTTTTCGAAAATACAAGAATGTCAATAACTACATTTTGTCCAAAATTTTGCCATTACTTGAAAAACGCATTTCGCAAACAATTGAATAAACAACAACATCTTCATCTTAGTCTTCGCTTGCACTGTGATCACTTTCATATGCATTGTTTTTCATCTTCGGCTTCGCTTCAGACTGCAAACTTTGATGTGCCTACTACTACTCGGGAGGTCCATAGTTCAATTTCTGGTATCAGCAACATCATAAAATTATTTTTCAAATAGCGGTTGCCCCTCGGAAGACAATGGTAAACCTCCGAGTGTACTTCAGCTATAAAAAAGCTTCTTCGGAGGTGCAGTAAAAGTGTAGATCTCTCCATTTGTGTCACAACATTAAGAAGCAGAAACACGAATTGGAAGAGAAGCTCGGCCAAACACCTAGAAACCGTGTAAGCGCCGAGCATTCCGCTTTCCCCTAACTGGAAAAATAGTTGAAAAAACTTTAAAAAACTCGAAATTTTTATTGAGAGGTAAAATTTTGTACGAAATGAAAAAAACCGGTTTGTTCGATATAAAAATCCGGTTTATAATCAAGATTTCAAAAAAAAAACCGCCTCTATATAGCCAAAAAAACCGATGGTAACCGGTTTGGAAAAACCGAATCAATCACCCTAATATCGACCTACGGTTTGCCTAAAAAATCTCCATATAAAATTAGCTCCATATAAAATTATGGGTAATACTGTAACAAAAAGTGGAATTTCAAACTTTGTCCAAATTTTCATTAAAATTTTGCACTCCCCTATTACGCTTTTTAAAAATACTGAGTATGGAGTTTTGTGTCACATTGAATTTTAGTAAATAAAAGTAAAATTTTAAAGATTTTGGCTACCTTCACCTTTCTTGACGAGCTCGTAACTGGATATTTTCTCGAAGATAAACCGGTTAAAAAGTCCTTTATGAACGCCACTTACGATTCGTTTTCGAGTACTTTTTTGCTTGAAATTATGGAGCGCCTACGAACAGTCGTAAATGGATCGAAAAAGCATTCGTATGTGAATATATTATAAATATGTATTATAAAATAGTGCGGTTCAAGAAACATTTCCAACAGAATGAAAACTTTTTCTTGTGCTGACAAATTACTACAAGCATCCTTCTATTCAATTTTTTTTAGCCTTTCGTAAAATATAATGTTCGTAAAATGTAGGAACGTTTTCTTGCTGGCTGGGAAAGTATGCAATTCGTCTACATATGTATGTACATATTTCTAACTACAGGCGGATAATAAATAGCAACGCTTTAAACTACATACATATCGCACACCGTCTTCAAAAGAGTCACAACTCAAAATAATACGTTTGTCAGAAAATGCGAAAATCTATTTCTTAGCACATGGCAATCATATGGGCAAGGGCGACTTTACTTCAGGTTTTTTTTACAAATTATAACAAAAATTTGCTCCAGATTTTGCTGAAAGGTAAAAGGTGTGCACGTTTTAAGCGCATAATCTCTAAAAATGCCAAATTTTGAGTTGCGACAAGTTTCAATTAATAGAACAACATGCACCAAGATTCTGAAGAGAACACCTGCGCATTTGATATGCCTACATATAGTAATTTGAATTGAATCAAATAAAAGTTCCAAATACAAAGCACTTTGAATTTGACTCGTTCTGGCAACTCTTAATGACTTCTACTTATCTACATACATACACACATACATATCTCAGGGAAAATATAAATATTTATTCCGTTATTTCTTAGGCTTTGTTCTTAACTTATCGTAGCAAACAAACAAAAGCAAAGAAAGGTATAAATAGCCTTAAGAAATGTTGTTGCAAATGAAGCGTATGTATGTAATATTTAGGTATAAATAAACTTTAAATCATATGCGATACATGAATATGTACAAAGGAAGACAAGGAGGATTTGAAAAGAACGTTTCGTTTAAGACAAATATAATAACTTCAATTATGAAGTGGTAGGTAGGTAGGTATCGTAGAAGTACGTAGAAACATACCAAGTTTGCTGTTGATAGAAAGAGAGAGAAGCTACGTCTACGCCGTGATAACTCGATAAATTTATATGACCTTCAAATTTAATAACTCGATATATTTTGAAAACTACAAAAACTTCGATTCGATATATCGACAAATATCAGTAAATCAAAAAATATCAACTCGATGCATTACGAAAACTCGATAAATTTCGTTAACCACAAAAATAATAATAATTCAATAAACATCGATCACTTGATGAATTTCATTAACTTGGCAAATTTCGATAATCCGATAACTATCCGTTTTGGCAGCACATTGATCAATTTGAATAATTCGATACGTTCCGATAACTCAATAGACATGGATAACTTCGATGATTCGATAAATTTCGATAACTGGATAACTTTTTTGATAACTAAATTTTTTATGACTGAAAATTTTCAATAAATTTTCTTGCACTTCCAGTTACGCTAATTCTTATGTATTTCTCGTTGTTTTCATTTTCATCTTTATCTTCAATTTTGTCTTCGCTCTTTTCTATGGATAGTTTTCATTTCTCTCTTCATCCTCGCATTTATCTTTATTACAAAGTTTAATTTTCAATACGAATAAAAAATGTGAATACAACTCAAATGGAACAGGTTGCCAAAACAACTATAGACAAATACGGAAATATTTAAACGACGATTTTGGCCTTAATTTGCAACCAATTTTGAAACCATAAAAACTCTCCTCATCTACAGACATATTTTCCCAGTGGTGTTCTTGGTTTTACCGTCGCCGAACAAAGGCGAACAAAATTTATGTTAGTATATTTCTAATATACATACATACATACACTGCCGGAACAAAGTATTGGCACAGCGAATTTTTCACAATATATGCAACAATTTTTATTCTAATATTTTTCCGCCGAATTTGTATAAAAATATGGTTCATTCTACAACAAAAAATTAGGTATGTATTTGGCCTGAAGATCAGAAATAAGTTCAAACATAGTACATACATACATATGTACATATGTCTGAGAAAAGAGGGCGGTTACGCGTGCGATAAAAATGAGATAAATAGAGAAAAGATAAAAGCATGTTTGCCGAGATCAACAACTTGTGCGACTCACGGGCAGTGTTGCCAGAAAATTTTGTTAAAAATCTTCCAAGTGACGATAAAAACTTCAAGACACCATAAAAAGGTTACTGAAACTGGAACAAAATCTTTTTTCTCTAGAAATATCTTCATTGAAGATTTTATAACAAATTTATTAAATTTCATTTATTATACAAAACCATAACACATTTTATTAAAAAAAATATATATATAACAAGTTCTTGAATTCATAACAGCCTTACTTGACTAGTTCACAAAACAGTATTTTTACTTGTATTTTTATATTTACATATGTATTATTTAAAAATTGGAATTAACAAAAAATTGCAGATAACTGCAAAAATATACAGCTATGATATATAAACTAATAAATACTTTTTAATTTAAGTCTTGTAAATTGCGCTTTTCAAGTATTTTAATAAGTCTTTGTTCTCATTTAAATATATATCCTTGCATTCATGGCCGTACCTTTTTAAGTAAGTATTTGAGAAAAAAAAATTTTCCAAGTGCTGCCAGATATCTTCACTGAGAAGATTTTTTGTGTAGTTTTATTTTGTTGCAAATATCTTCATGTGAAGATTTTTTTGATTATTTATGAAAAATATCTTCATTTTGAAGATAAATCTTCACGTCTGGCAACTCTGCTCACGGGACAGTTCTTAAGTGGACGGCGTACGTATGAAGCTATATTTTTATAAACACAATGTACAGCTGTACATACATACATAAATAACTAAATATGTAAAATGCTATCTAGGCGTGAGAATATTTTGAAGACACATATGATTTTCTTTTCATTGCAAATATTTGTAGGTTTCCTTAAATAAATTTCAGCGCAAATCTCTGAAAAATAGCACGCAAAGTTCGCCGTCGTCATGAAAACATACATACATACATATGTACAAGAAGATTTACATACCAACGCGAGTGCTCTTATATACGAGTAGGTACTGTACAGACAAGTAAACACATACAGATGTATTTATGCATATTCA
Organism: Rhagoletis zephyria; assembly: GCF_001687245.7. Classification (NCBI taxonomy): domain Eukaryota; kingdom Metazoa; phylum Arthropoda; class Insecta; order Diptera; family Tephritidae; genus Rhagoletis; species Rhagoletis zephyria. The sequence continues at coordinate 159,236 of NW_016157124.1, read as the reverse complement.
CTTAGAATAAAGGAAAAAAAAATTAAGCTGATTAATAAAAAAAAATAAATAAAGATATGTTATGTTTAGAGAACAATAAATCACATGCAAAGTTTAGGAATGCTGAAAAATGGAGGGAATTCGCTCATGAGAATTAAAGCGAGGCAGACCTGCAAGGTAATCATAACTACATACATACTAGATACAGTTGCACACGTTTCAAATGGGACAATAATGGGTACGACTGTTAACAACCTGAACTTGAACTTATCGTGCAATCATTTTCGCTTTTATTTTCACGTGGTATTTCTTGTTCGTTTGATGTGCTTATTGATATCATACGTCAAGTTAAACTAATTTGTGGTAGGGTTGTCGGAAAAACACCGATGCATCGAGAGAAGTGAGTTTGACCAAACATTTTTTTTTTAGAAAAACTCTTGATTACAGATTTATTATCCATCTTATTGAAATAGATTAAATGCCGGTTTCGCCAGCAACTTAAATGGAAAATTATTTTTTTTTCTGTCGATTTCCGTATAAAATTCAAAAAATTTAAATCATTTTTCACTTAAATTACTTTCGTTAAATTTACTGTAAGGTTCACAAATGAAGCCTTTTTAATGATCATCCCCCACATTTCCTCCATACAAAATTAAATTACTCTTTAAGCTACACATACATATGTATGTATGTATCTAGAAATCATAATATCGAATGAAATGGACAACAGTCTTGCAATCAAAAGTTTTTCTAAAAAAACTTGAAAATCAGGGGAGAATTAATGTTGACTTAAAAATTAAAATTTTTATGATTTCTATAGTTTTACGAAAAAGTTTTTGACTTGATTCAATAGTCCGTTAGAAACGAAATTAGCTCACACACAATTCCACAATTTTCCTAAAAAGCTTTGTTGTGTAATAATATCTGAAAAAGCCCATGCTATTCGATGCTTCGATGTATGCCATCCGATGTATCGAAAATTATGGATGTACATTTCAATGCATCGAATCAAAGAAATACATCGATGTATTAATCACTGACGTCCCTTATTTCGGTACTTATCGTCATCATTAATGCGATAAACGCCCGCGCCTAAAGTGCTCATACTTACGGTGATCATTCGTACCGATTTTGGCGGGACAGTACCAATTTTGAGAAAATTGTCTCGCTGAATATTTTTTGAAAATCGGGACGTATGTATAAGCATAATTTGTACTTAATGAATCTGGTGAAACGCAGCGCTATGGAAATTTTAAAAAATAATACTAAACCCTAAGTTTCACCAATCGATTTTAAAATTTATCAGACTTTTAAAATTTAAAACGACAAATTTTCCGAACAAAATTAAGTAATTTTTGATTTTAACAGGCTGATAAATTTTAAATTAATTGGTGCAACTGGGCATAATTCCCTCAAAAACTGCATGGATATGAAAAACATAAGCTGTAGATATTATGTATATTGTGTGTATGCATTTTTGCGACCATTTGTCAAGTTTTTTTCTCTTTGTTTTGTCTTAAATAAAAGTGAATTAAAAGATGTTGTATTTTTATTCTAAAAACAAAATTGTATGTTCGGATTCGATGCTTTAGAAATGTCTCGATTTTTGTCGACAGAAATCTAGTCGCCGTAGTTATACTTCAACTATAAAATTTAAAAACTGCCAAACAAGAACCTTTTCATTGATAATGGCTATATGTTTGTTCATACGCATATATATGTATGTTTGTAAATGCAAATAAGAAGGTACGGGTGAATGTACCTTTATTACAGTTTCCCGCTAAAGCTTAAAAAAACGGTAAAGCCAAAAATTGTCATTATTTCGTGTGTGTGTGTGTGTGTGTGTCCAAAAAAATGTACCTCTGATATTTTACAGCTTGTTGCCTCCCTCACAACACAGAAAACGTAGCAAATTACTTAAGAACTGCGTACTGCCTTGATAAGCTTTAAAACGAACATATATTTTTTGAGTTTTCTGGTTTCATTCCGTTCGTTTGCGAACGCAGACCTCTTAGAAATGGGCAAATAAAAAATGTATCTGAACAAAAATAAAAAGCACGACAAAAAAGCATCTTATAAATGGACAGGAGACCCTTATAAGCGGACAACACAAATCGTTGATTGAAAGTAAAATAAAATAACTAAACCAAACTGTCGAAATCTGCATACATACATATGTATGTACATTAGGGTGGTCAAAATAAGTAAAGTCGATTTTAAAATATTTATTTATTTATTTATTTTGATGTATGGGAAAAAAAATTTCGTAAAAATGGTATAGAATTATTGAAAATCAATAGTTTTCGAGCGGAAAACTCTATTTCTTTTCAGAAGACTTCCAAAAATAATACCCAATTGTTTATTTAACCTATTTGACTTGTTTTTCAAAAATAAAATTGTCAAAGTTTACTTTCAGTTTTGTGGTTAAATTTTCTTTACACCTCCTATGCATAGACAAAACCTATGGAATCGTGAGTGTCCGATTATGGGAGGTTTCACTGTACCTCGAATATATTACTCCGCTTGAATAAGTTAAAAAATTAGAATTGCTAATAATGTGTATACCAAATAAATTCGAAATCATTGGCTTTTGATACTGTGTATCATTTCGTGCATAATTTACTGTAAATATATATATGTGCATTTGTGTGTATACAAATTTACTACGATGTGTAAATTTATGCACATGTGCTTGTACAAAAAAAGTTGTGGAAAATAATGCACAAGAGAACAATGCTATTTCGCATGCATAATAAGAACTTTATTTATTTCCATGTTGAAATTTTAAAGATGCTAGAAATTTGGAAACCCTTTAAAACATTTCACACCAAGTTCATTCGATTTTAGTTTTTTTTTTAATTATATATTTAGATTTTTCCTTTCACCTTTATATTTACTTTAAATTGCATGACTTTTTTTATTATACTTATTTAAATTTATTTCATATAATTTATCGTTAGCTAAAATATAATGTTTAATAAGAAACAGCACTTCGACAAAAATTCGCAACTTTATAACTTTGCTTTTTGCTAAATTTTCAGACTATGTTTGAAGGAACAAAAATGTGAGCTAGGGCCTTTCTTTATTAAGGAAAACAACAGCAACAATGCTCCACAAAATATTTTTTTTTTACGATTTATAATTTTTAAAACCCGCTCCTGTTTAAATAATAAATTATTATAAAAGAATACTACATATATATATGTATCTACAGATGTATCAGGAAGAAAAAAGGTCAAGTTTTTACACTAACGCATGAAAACATACACACACCCGAATTTGAAAAATGTGATTTTACTCTTATACAATAGATATTGCATATGACATATCCAAAGGTTTTTCTTATGGCAGCTACTTATGTATGTATATACATATATATGTACTATGTAATAAGAATAAAGTATGTGTTTATTCTAATTTACATTATACAACCACAAACACTGTGTGAAAATCATGCGTTTCGCCAAAAAATTTTTGAAAATATAGAGCTACTCGTACAGCCATAAGTAAATGCACATAACTGTCTTTACAACATAAAGCACTAGAAATTTTCGCTTTACCACTCTTTAACAAAAAAAAGTTATACAAATAACTACATTTATTTATACATATCCATACGTACATATGTATGTATGTATGTATTCATACATACATTGACAGACATGTACTTTAATAATTTATTGTTGGTTTGCAGTGTAAACTCACCACGTCTCTTTTTCTTATCCTTTCGCTTGCGCGGTTGCACGTCACCCGACATATTTCACCGCACCCTTTTCGAGACCCTTACCTGTTCTATCAATTCTTTCACTTTTCTTCTGCACTTTTACTTATTTTCATATATAAAACTATAAAAATAAGTTAATTTAGTTAGTTTTCTTATATTTTCTACTATATTTTAGCGCTTAACACTTGAATTGAAAATTTCGGTCGGACGTTCTAAAATAAAATATTAATAAATACTTTTAACGAACGAAACCGCCGCGTTTTCCACTCAACAACACAGCCCCAACACGGCTAGTTATCCACTGGACCGGTAATGCTCCCCATGCTATAGAAACAAATGCACGATCGTTATTGGGCACAGTGCGAGCACAACAATTTTGTTTAAAAATAAAATTCTCTCTATCTGCCAATTCGCCGCATCCGGCGCAACCGGCTGATTGGATTCTTGTTTTGGTATTCCGGTGTCATAATCAGCTGAGTTTGACCGTTTGGAACGTTGCCAGAGTGTAAAGTGAAGTTAATGAAAAGCAAAAAGGTGGTAGCATTGGGCGCAAAATTTTTTTTAAATTTTTTAGGCAAAGAATCGAAATCTATAGAATTCTCTCTTAAAACAGATTTCTTCGAGAAAAAGTTTTGGCCCCTATTGCGAGTGTCGACTGGCAGTAGAATAGAAATTTGTCGATCGAGTCGATCATCTTTTATTTTGCTATTGTGTAACTTGATCGATAAAAATTTGTACTATTGTGAATGGTTGCGGAATTGTAAACAGCTGTTTGTTTGTTTACATTTGTTTCTTTAATGTTTCATTTACATCATTTTTAAAATAATTGCTTTTATTATAAAATTTAAAAAATGGACACAGTTGAAATATGGTTTAGTGATGAGGAAGATGATGTGGAAGCTAATAGATTAGTAGAGTTGGCTAAAGCAAGGAGGGAATTGCGAGATTCGTCGGATCCCATGGAGTTGGAAGATGAAGTGTATATACATATGTGAATTTTATGAATAGAAGTTGCGTTCCCGATGCTTCAAGGATTTTAGGTTTTACAGGATTTGCAGGAAAAGCTGTTTTCCTCATTAATAAATTTTATGGAAGTTTAAGAAATACGTTACCGTTTAGTTATTTGTACAATGATGTTGAGTATTTGTCCAAACGCGTGACCCGCCTTTTAAAACTTTAACATACAAGTGTAGTGAAAGAATTAAACTTTAATTTAACATAAAGATTTCAAGTTTCCGAGCATTAGTTAATTAATAAATTATGCAGTTTTTTGTAAACTTTGATGTTGGTTCTGCGCAAAAACACTGTGGATGGCGTAGCCGGAATTATATGCACAAGAAATATTGTATATCTTTCACAAAAGAAGCGGAGCTTCCTCCCGTGCTCTTTACGGAAATTCCTTTGCCTATGTCCTCACTCTCCTGCATCAGCTCGACCAACCGCGCAAGTTGCCTTTTGTTGCTTACAATTTTTTATCTGTAATTCAGACACATATGTACATACATATGTATATTTCACAATTTTTAACAACTTCCAATTCAATTGACTTACTTTTTATCCATTATAGTACCACTTTCTTATCGATATTTTATAAACGCAAACTCCAACGACTAAAAAACAGTAATAGAAGGATGTGCGATTAAAAAGTTTCACAGTCGCTGATTGAGCGACTAATACTAGGTTCACATATAAGTAGATTATCCTCATTTTCGAGCTTAACACCCTAATCTGTAATTATAACAAGAGATTAGCCATATAAAATTCGTCCCTTGTTAATCTGTAATTATAAAATAATCTCAGATTTAACCGATAACTTTTCGGTGTCCATCCTAGTTTTATCGATTGTTTTTGCGAAAGAGAAGAGAAACGCCAAATGTAAAAGTAAACAAAAATGTACGCTAGCAAATAAAAGAGGTTTGTAAAGGCATTTTTAATAAAATGTTAAGTTAAAATATATTTATATTGCTTATTATAGCAGAAAAACGTGATCACGGTGGCACAGAGAAGAAACATAACTTTTCCTTGAGATGTGAGAATAACAAGCACAACAAATTTGACGGCTAATAATCTGAGATTTGCCTGTGTAAACGTGGTGATTAAAAAACGAGCTTTGATTGAGATAATATTGATATGTGAACATAGTTTAAGCGACACTCACAATAGCATCGATAATCGATAATCGCTTAATAGTCGTTTATCTACTGCCAGTCGACACCCGCAATAGGGGTGTTTGTTTATTTTTCCACAGGTCCACTCGTATAGTGCAACAGAGTAGGTACCGTAGTGTAAAAAAAAACCTTTGATGAGGTTTTTTCTTGCACTAAACTTAAACCTTTTCTCAAGACCGATAGAATACAAGATTGCGCTGGTTAATGTAAAATTCGGAAGAGTAACGTGACGTCATAGCAAATTTTCCGGTGGCTGAGAGAGATCTGTCAGTATGTATATTTTTGTATATGTATATTACACAGACAATAAACAAAATCTGCTATGACGTCACACTTCTGTCAAAATTTCCAAGAGAGAGCGGTATCACAATGAGCGCCTTCTGTATACGTTTCACCATGAGCCTTTTCTTGCGCTAATTGTGGAGATAGTTATACCATGTTCTGACCGACATCGAAAACATGTTTTCGTTGCTAAAACTGGTTTTCGACTTAAAACTTGTGTTTTCGTCCATGTAAAATCTGTCAAACGAAAACCAGTTTTCGCTGAAAACTACTTGAAAACTCACGTTCCACTCATTCCAATCGGTGTCTTCACTAGTTTTTTCGATTGTTTATCGAAGTGGAAGTCATATTTTGTAATCTTTAATACGCCATTTCGGATTTATTGTTAATTGGCTGGCAAAAGTAAAATAAGAATGAAAGTAACAGGTTGCTAATGAAAAGAAAATGAGGGAAAAGCATTTTGGTTTTGTTTTTGTGTAGCAAAACTGTAATCAGAGGTTGTAAGAAATGTCAACGAAAACACTAACAGCCGGTGTAAACAGCCTTCAGCCCACAATCCCAAAACACGTTTTCAAAGTGTTTTCGTTGTCGGTCAGAACATGATATTATAGCCTGTTCCCATACTTCACGATTTGCAGGTTTTACAGGAACAGCTGTGGACGTGGCGTTCGGGAACGACTTTGGTCTAAATCCTACAAAACCTGCAAATCATAGACGTTCTGGAACGCACTAATTGTTATGCACTGCACTTTTAGTGATTTCTTCGAAGAGACCTCATATGTATTCGAAAACTCCGAAAAAGTTTATCACCTCTAAAAAGTTCTCTGGTTAGATTATAAAAAACTCTTGGCAACACTGAAAAACATTTGTGTACTGTCAAAATAGGAGAATAGTCAATAGATTATAAAACGAGCCAATTGTAGATTAAAAGAAAGGAAAAACCTTGTAAATATATTTTTAATTACAAAATGTCGATTTTAATAAGATGTGCGCGGATACGGCAAGTTTTACTGGTAAGCTTCCTATAGCTGACACTACACCTTAACTGCTCAAAAACACACGAAACCAGCACTCAACCCTGCGGTGGGCTTCTTAAAACTAACCTATTTTTCAAGAGGAATATAAGATAAACGCATTCCATTTTAATCAAATAATATATTCGATCATTCATGGCACAATCACCATACTGTCAACTAACCTTGCGCGTTGATTTGTTTTCTTTTCAGCAACGGATGTATTCATCTTCCAAGTCTTCTAATCCATCAACAAACACTGAGGTTAAAACGATACCCAAAAACTTACTCGAAGATAGTCAAACATCCCATCTGCAAGCAGAGAATGGTGCTATCTTTGACAAGAAGCCATTCAAAATTCATTTAGAAGCGAGTAGGTGAATCAAATCATTTGTAAATAATACTATACTCCTATGTATACCTTTTTCAACTCTCCTTTAGATAAAATTTATAGCTGGTGTCTATGTGGAAAATCGAAATGCCAGCCAATTTGCGATGGTATGCATAAGAATGAGTTCTTAAAAATAAAGTTACGGTAAGTAATTACCAAAGCTTTAGTGGCCCCAAATTATTACATTATACAATTTTTTCCGTTGCAGACCTGTACGATTTCAAGTGGAAAAAACTGGTGATTATTGGCTATGCAATTGCAAGCAAACCAAACATCGCCCTTTCTGTGATGGCACGCACAAGCAAGCGGATATTCAAGCCGCTGTGCGATAACTAAACCGAATATCTGAAAATACCTACTTTTTAATGAATTAAAGTGTATTCATTTAAGTGTTTCTTTGTTTATTATTATCTCTGCAGGCGTCCAAAAGCAATAAAATATCGATACGCATGTTTTTAGATGCAAGCAACAAATGTATATATAGTGTATTTTCACTTTTATATGTTGGTTATACTTTATACATACATAATATTTACTTATTTTCTATATTCCCGCGTTTTATGTATTATATTTTGTTATTAAATGAGCAACACTTCTCATATTATCAGATGAATGTCTATAGTTATGCATGCAAAATATTAATATCTTAATAATTTGTATAACTCAAGATCAATATAAAGGCTTCATTCAGTTCTTTAACAAACAAGTAACAAAATACGTATTTACAAAAACTCTTGTTTTTTCAAAAAGTTGATGTTTATACATCTTCATAACGTTACCTTTAATTTTGGTGACTACTAAAAAATTAAAAAACAAAAAAAAACACATGGGTAATTTCCAAACAAAGAGTACATGGCAAGTATTTTTTATATATTTTTGAAGATTGGTAAATTTATCCTCCGAAATCGTTTACAGACGTGAACATTTCGGCAGAGTACGAAAGTACTTTCAGGCTTCAAAAATTATTATATTTTTCTTATTTTTGTATAATGTTTTCCGGAATGTCACTTTTTTAAAAGTAAGTTAAAGGATTAAATCAGTTTGGAAACTATTAGAAAAAGTATACTAACCGATAAGCATTGTACTGATTTTTAACATTAAATATTAGGGCCTTTGCATACTAATTTAACGATGGGTATGTATGTATGTGTATGATGATAATGTGGTTACAGCGTTTATGTTGGTTTTTTTTGCGAAAGGCGTTTACATATTACAAATGTACATTTTTATATTTGTTTTGTAAAAGCTTGTTACTGCAAGTAAATTTGTATATATTTATATAAAATAGATAAGGGTTCCCTTCTAATAATATGTATAGTAAGCACTTTCTCAGCAAATTTTGGTAGTACCGTTATTTTGTTGAAAAACCAGTGTTTTGGCAAATCAAAATCTCAACAAATCACATAATAAAATCTTGGTCGAAAATATAAAACGCCACACCAAAAGCATTTTTTGACTACAATATTGATATTGAAGGACTCTTAAATAGCCCACAGAATATTTTATGCTTCAGTTTGTATTATTATAAATGTAGTTGTACGACAAACAACAATATTAAGAATACTATTAATTTCGCTATAAATATGCACCTGGATATGTTTTACTATATGTATGTATGTATGCAAGTATTCATACTAATTGTTTACTAGTAATTCAACTAAACAGATATCGGTGTAATCGTTGCATCAGTTTTCAACTGATAATTTGCTTTGCAAAGAGGGTCTAACACAGTATGGTGGTCCATTAGCATGTTGTAGGAGCCTTTTTATAGCTTCATTAGCGACGTTAGTTAAACAAATAGCTCAAACCTAAAGCAAGCAAGACAGGAATAGAACGAAATAGAAGATATTTATTTAATATCTGGCTGTATTAATAAAACCAACTACTATGTAGTGTGCATTTGAGAGTTTACAAAAAATTCCAATTGATATACTGCAAAAAATCTAAACAAAACAAAAGACTTAAGATACGAACAGCAATCAAATTTTATACTAACAAAATTGAAGCGACAAAACAAAATCGTATAAAATCATAAACAAAAAATGAGTTGAGGCGTTGATCCCCGAATTTACTCATTCCGTACTTTAAATAAAAGAAAAAGCAGCGAGAAAATCTAACTATACAAATTAGGCGGTACTAATAAATATTGCCCATAATAAAGCAAAAACCTTGCGAATAACCAAACAACTTTCTGCAAGTTTTAAGAGTTCGGGTAGTTCATAAATGCTTCTACATCACACTACCATATGTGTACTATATGTACATTTCGCAAATTTTCTATAAGAATGTCATGACTCAAAAAATTAAATTTTTGAAATTTAGTGCTAAAGTCTTTTGGGGTTTCTGCTAGCGCTGGAAGTTCTATCAAGATATTCAAATATCTGAAAATCCGCTTTTTTGAGTTATGGAAAAAACATTTTGATTTCACAGAGAAGCTTTAGCAATTAACTTTGCGATACATATGAAGACAGAGATGCTTCCAGACCAGATTGTTCCGATGAAACCACAGCCAACCAACCAGCCGGTTTAGAAGCAAGATACCTACACGACAAGAGTTATGAGCCAGTTCGTAAACGCATTACTGCAAAAAACAGCCCAATTTATTTCTAAACTATAATTTATGGAGAAGTCCAGCATTCGTAGACACGGTTTAATGCCCAATTGGAACTAAGCTGTGAAAAAAACCTTTGCAGTAAAACTGGGGGTTGCATTTACGAACTGACTCTATGTACGCCCAACTTAACTTGAATAGGCACACTTAATGAAAAACCTTTTGGCGCCTTTTTTTTGCAATAGATATGTATGAGCCATGTATTCATTTGATGAATCAAGGAGTTAATACCCAATATACATATGGTCGTTTAAAGCACAAAACCGCGTATCAAGAAAATGCAAAACCTCGTATGTGAGGTTTCCCAAATTTTATAGGAGAGGAAAACTTGTCTTGTGTCAAAACGGTTCCCTCTTTTATCCCTAATTATCTTTTCTGCTTATTCAGCATGCCTGTGCAGTTGTATGGCGCGGATACATGCACAATTAAAACATCTGATGAAGTGGCTCTTGGGAGTTTTCGAGAAAGATTTACAGGCCTTTGTGTGTTGGCGATGGCGAATACCGCAGACGATTTAACGATGACCTGTATGAGTTTTACAACGATATAGACATAGTGCAGCGAATTAAAATTCAACGGCCTCGCTGGCTTGGTCATGTCATACGAATGCACAGAAACGCTCCAGCTCTGAAAGTATTCGAGCTGCAATAAATGCGGTAGCAGTACTTTTTATGCAAGAGCATCACGAAAATTTGGGCAACTCTGCCGCCATCACGTGTTCGAGGAACGAAAGTTGAACAATCCGTCGCTTATCACTAGCAAATCAAATGCAATACAAAAACTTTTACTGCAGCATTTCAGTCGAGCATCAAGGAAGCGACAAGGTTGCAGTTGAAATATTGCGGTAAATTAAATTATTACGTTGCACGAACATACCCAAAGTTATGCCATTCATACTAAATAGACTATTTTATACTCCAAGCCACTATGTAGTTATATTCTATATGGTGAAATTTATACACAACATGAAATTAGGAAACCTGCCAAGTATTTAAATGATCGCGTGAGATACAACAGGGAGGTTCACAGCTATCAAACAAGAAATATGAATAATTTTCATTTGCCAGTAGTAAGACCTAAATTTTTTATAGGAATATTATTTTGGTAAAAACTGAATATAAGCCCTCGATACATTATGAGGGAATAAGAGAACATAATGAGCTGCCAAGCAATATAAAAGACTGCAATAACACCACAAAGTTTATTCAAATTTTAGGCATCTTATGTTCAAAACTCTTCAAGCAGTTTGAATTAAATGAAAACATTAAAGAAAGTATATATGTACATACAGCAAACAAAAGGTAAAACTAAAAAACTAAAACCAAAAACACGAATGCAAATGGATATTTTAGTTTTAAATTTTAATTATATTTAATTTGCTTCGTATTTTATTTTCATTGAAAATAATTGCTGCACTGTTTAGCTACATGGAGATATAGAGAAATAATAACAAGCGCAGAAAACATAAAATAAATTTTTCAAAACTTAAAAAAGGTAATGACGTGTTGTGCACGTGTCAGAGCAGACGAACGGATGTGATACATGGATGTGAACGAAGGTTCTGCGCTCACTTGCCAATATGCAATAAAATAGAGCTTTAACAGTAACTCATAATGGTCAAATCAAGACGCAGACATAATTTTTCCAATTTAGATATATGTATATATGTATGTACATATGTACTACTTTTACCGCTAATTTTTTTGTGCAATCTTAAAGAGGTAAAGCCAAGATTATTTATATTAACAGCCGGTTTCACCAGCAATTTAATGATTTTTTACTTTCTGTCAATTTCCATACAAAATTTAAATAATTTTTCACTTAAATTGCTTTGGCGAAATTGGCTGTAAGTACAATTTTTTTGTTAATTTGGAAAGTATTTAATTAAGCCGTAAAATGTTAAAGCTGTTGTACTTTTTTAAATTTGTGAATATCAATAAAATAATGGCCCTATTATGTATAGCGACTGGTGGCTAGTTGCTGGTCTAATAGCCGTACTTTGTATTATATATAGCGATTAATCTCAGACAACATCCGAATTTACTTTTTTGACATGTACATTTCGAAGTAATTGGCAATTTTGCTCTAACGTGTTTAACAACTTATATAAACAAATAACAAAATCACATAAGCAGGAAACAGAAAATTGCGCTACTGAACTCTGGCTACTACCATACCTAATGCGAATTTTAGTATATGGTTGCCCATCGGCTATCAGTATCCATGCATAATAGGGTCATATGTATATTCTAGTTTGCCAACGTAATGCGCACTTCAGCAAAAAGTAAACAAAAAATAAATCTAAGTACAGTGTCCCCTCCCTCAGTAATCGCGACTCTCGATAAACGCGAAACCTCGATTTTCGCGAAGCACCAATTACATTACCACCTTTTTAAACGTGACATTTGAAATTGTTTGAGCTAAATAACCACGAAAATATGCACAAAATTAACTTACATATCATATGTACATATGCCAGATGATAATTCAGGTAGGCCTTCTTAAGTAAAGCCATTCTGAAAGGTATACCCAAGAAGGGTTGAGAAAGGAGCTTCTCTGCATGCCTTCTAGAAGGGCTTTTCATTTTTACCATTACGCGAATATATATAAATAAACATTATTTAGCAATGCAAATGAATTATGTATTTTCAGTTGCAATATGCCAAATTGGGTATGATCTTTAAATAAATATATTAAAGAAGTATAATTTTTAGATCTTTAATTTGTGCCAAACCATACAAAATAGAAAGGAGAAAGGAATGCAAAGTGGAAGGCCTCCTGTATCTCAGGAAGGCGTTTTAACCCCTGAATTTGTCTACTGGAATTGGTGACTACAGTATTTTATCTATTTTCTTTAATTGTATAGTAAAAAAAAGGCCCGGTAATCGCGACAACCTCGGTAATTGCAACAACCAGTGATTTTAATCTGTCGCTATTACCGAGGGGGTACTGTACCCGAAAAACTTAATTCGCAGTGCCAATAAATAATTAGGTTTAAACTTAATTTGCCAACGCACTATTTTTATACACATGAGCTTCTCCAGTTTACGCTTTTCATATTTTCCATGTAATACTTGTTATTTATGAAAAGAAAAAACATTCCTCAAAACTGAAAGGAGCACATTGCTACTGTAGTCTCTCCGATAGCGCACAAAACCTTGCTGCTCCCCAGTTGCTCGGCAACGCACTCCTCTAACTAAATCTTACTAAGCAAATCAGTCATATGTGTGTATGTACAGTTAGTCACAGTCCCAAGAACATACATTTACACACATGAAGTAGTCAATTAGTTTTTATAACCTTTTATTATTAACGTTTTATGTTTAAACATTTTTTTTTTTATTGAATTTCTTTCGTTAGATTGTTTTCGTGTAGTTTAAAATATACTTCGCCTTATCTGTTGGCTTCATCAGTGCTTCATTGATTATAGCAGTAGCGCCATAACTTTCCATTCTAAATTGTCATTGAGAGTACATCAATATTTTCAACATTTATCCATCATGTTTAACATAGTTTATTATGCTTAAATTCTTGTATTATTATTTTTAATCTTCTTTTGTATATTATAATATTTTTTCTCAGTATCTGTTTCTGTTTATGTTGCAGTTCTGTAATCAATCCTCCTTGTGAGTTGTTGCTCTTAATACTCCTCATCCTCGGGCGGAATTTCATCCGGAGGCGCAAAACCATCCTGTCAATGTGTAATGTATAGGTGTGTAAAAGTTTCGAATGAAATGTAAATGGGCAAGGAGTAAATGAGTGTTAGGCAGATGAACGCAAGAAAATGTTGACAGACGCACGCATAAAATGTACACACATATGCAAAGGTGACACACATTGGAGCAGTGCAAATATGAACATATGCACATTGTGGGATGAGTAATGCAGCAGGTTATGTGACAGTTGGTGAAGGTTGGTTGTAGACGAGATGTGGTGTCAGGTGCCAGGAGTGCGTAAAATGATATTTTCAAAAGATTTTTATCGTTCCAATGATAAATAACGGCCACGTGGTGTTTTTCGTGTTGTTTTAGGTGTATTGATGATAACAAAGAAAGAAAAAAGAAAAAAGTAAAGTTATAAATTTAAATCAATAGAAGTCATTGGCTGTTAAGACGATATGCCAAAATGTGTTAGTATTTTATATGAACGGTTTAATAAAAAAATGCCAATTAACCGCGTATAATCTAAAGAAAAAATGTCAATAGGTGGTACATAAAAACTGTAACCACAGTGCGTTACGCGCACAAAGCCGCTAGAAATATTTTTGTTGAATGCGCCAACGCTAAAATAAGCATTTGCATATTTAGATACTTAATTAAAAATTTTTAATTTTGTACATCATTTTAATATTTGAAATATTATAATTTAAAAAAAAAACTTCGCATAATAGGTATGTATGTATATACAGAATTTCTACAGTTAACAATAAAGTGAGAAACCAAAAATAAACAGGAGCTGTGTAACATTATAAGATTTTTATTTAAAAAATTAGTTTTTCCATAAAACTCGAAAAATTACACTGCCACATAAAAAGTGTCGGGGTCCGGAGGTCTCAGGCTATCCTTTTCGTATGTATTTTGATGCGTTGAACACGACTCTGTAGTCCGTTTTGCTCTGTCAGGCAGGATTTTATCTTAACCTCGAAAATACAACCCCAACCCCGACACTTTCCTTTATGTATAACAAGTACTTTTTAGTTATTATTCCTTGCTTAGAAAATGCAAGTTAAATTTATATTTTTGTCTTTTGTTTGTTCGAGTATTGAGTTTAATTTTTGCATTTTATTTTTTGAAACTGGATTCAACTTGATTTCTCACTTCATAAATTGGCATTTGAAATAACTAGTTTTTAATTTAAAATTTTGTTCAAAGGAATATTTTTGGGGGTGAAAAAAGAAATATACAAATGAAATTACACATACAGAAGTGTTGCGCTTTACCTCGGTCGCATACATAATATCCAAAATCTTCTGTATTAAAGGATGCGGGTCACCTTCTGCAGCTTCTTGGCAGCTATTAGAAAAATGTGAAATTTTTTATTTTGAATGCATAAAATATGAATGCGTGTATAATAATGCAGAAGCGTTGGTTATGTTTGTTGAATGAGAGATGTTGTTGAGAATTGAAAAAACTGAACAATATAATGCTTTTTGGATTGTGTGGTTTCTATTCGTTCAAATGTATGTATATGAAACTTTAAATATTTAATTAACAAAAAAATTCGGATACCAGTTAACGACTCTACAAATATGTATGCATTATTTAAGCTATATAACTTTGTTACTAAAGTTTAATATTTTTAATTTGATGCTGAGCACACTACCGCAATCAAATCCGAAAGCGAATAACTACTATGTACATTTATCGGCAATAGCACAAAGCTAGAAAAGGATGTCCGAATTATTATTTCTTTTTAACTTGGAATAAGTGGTCAAAGCTACAAAAAAATAAAAAATAAATTCTTGGATCGGAATTTGAAACCGGCTGTGGTCGCCCCGCTACAATTTTCAAACTTCTTGTCTTTTAACTGTACAACGCCAACGCTTCAATAACTTATGCACAATTTTACTTATACTTACAGAATTTCTATGTCACGCAATTTTGAGAAATAGAAATCTCTCTCTTTCTCCAATCCTTCCAAGTTTAAACGCATATCCATTACCTGTAAATGTGCGATAATCCAAGGATGTATTTAAGAACATTTATTCATTCATTAAAAATCTTGCCTGATTGGACAATTCTTCAATTTGTTGATTTGATACCGCATTAGAGGCATCGCCAGACTTCTTGACCGCACCGGTGGTATTATTCACGGCAACTGTCTTAGTTACGACAGATGGTGCAGCGCGAGGTGGTACTTTAGAGACTGCGCAAATGCGTGGGTTATCAGGATCAAAAATAAAAAATTACAATGTAAGTATATTTACAGACAGTATTAATACAAATAGAGGAAAACATTTTATTATTTTAAGGGTAAATTTAACAAACGTGAAGCACGTACGCGTTTCAATTACCAAAAGGAGATTTTTAACGCTTTTTTGATTGCTTGTGATTTCTTTTCATGCGGAAAATGTTTTTTTTGGAAAAAATGTGCTCTCAATTTTGTTAAATGAAGCAAAAAAAAACACAAATACTATGAAGCAATGAATAATGATTTTGAACGAATATTTGATGAACTAAATATATAAATAAATAAATTTTGATGAAATAAAATAAATACGAATAATTTTTAGACGCCAACGAATTTCCAATCGTTTCTGTAATATAAAATGTACATATTGCTCATTTATGTACCTCAATAGTGTCCTAATCCAAAAAATACAAATATTAAGTTAGGTACGCAGAAATTAATCCTACTACCTCTTCTTCTACGTTGTGTAAAAATTTCAAAGATGTATCGATTACCCGTAGCAAAAAGCCGTTTTTCTCGAGTTTGGTTTTTTTTTTTTGAGTTGACATTATTGAAGCTAATGAGCGATATGTGAGTACATATGTATATTATAGTAAACATAAACATACAAAATAAAAAAATAAGTGCAAACATATAAAAACATGAAAGGATATATATAAAAAAAGAAGCGAATCGGGGAGGAACAAAGCGCTTTTAGAAAGTGATGATTGATTTATATGTACACATGATATAGATACTATATAGGTAGGTAATTTAACACCACATACTGGGCCGTGTCGTCGATGTTGTTGAGGGACGCGTCGGTGGTGCTATGGAAACTGGCTTGCGTGAGGATAACGAACCGCCACCAGTGCCAGGTAACGCTTTCACCACACCCGAACCAAAACCCATTGGTGCACCGTCTCTAGCAGCGCTGGCATCATAATCTCGGCCATCATAATTGGCATCGAAGAATTTTTTAAACCATTGCAAGAATTCGAAATTATCTTGAAAACGGCCCTTGATCAGTTTGTCAATTGGGATTATCTAAAATATGGAGTATACGAAAAAAGAACCAAGGTGAAAAGCAAAAGAAAAGATAAGACAAAAATCATAAAAGATAAAATGTGAGAAATAAAAAAGTAATGGAAATGATGCAACATAGAAAACGCAAATGAAATGTTTTAAAAAAGTAGATTACTTTTTGTAAGACACCTTAGCAAATTCAGAGTTGCAATATATTGCAAAACCATATTATAGGCACAAAGAGTTATGATACGTAAAAGTGGCAGCATAAAACTGTAAGTGCGTTTTCCAATAAATGAAAAGTAATTATATATTCAACTATTATTTTGCCACTCAGAAATCAACACAGTTGATATTGTAAATAAAGTATTTCGTTTTCACTAAGCTCAAAGCAAAACGAGTGCATATTTTAGTGATACAATTAGCCGTGACGGCGTTTTATTGGTGAATATATGAGATATGTATATAATATAAAAAACTATTTTTTTTGAAGATCAAAGCAATTAAAAAATAGCCAAAGCGTCATTTAACGGGAAATGCTAAAAAGTATGATAAAAAATGCTAATTTTTTCAAGTCGAATTCGGAATACGCAGCAGTATAAGCAACTATGTACATACATACATACATATGTACATAGATATGTAGGTTTATTTAACCACATTTTTTCTTTAACTTCTTCTTCGAACTCCCGGTGAATCAGTATACTAGTGCGAAGTGCTTGCTACCTTCATGACCAGTAACTCCAAGTGCATATTTCATGGTATAATAAAAAATGTGACATTCTTTTTATTAAAAAGTGAAATTCAAACAAAACAAAAAACTGAAATTAAATGTGTGAATAAAACTGGAACAAACCAAAATTACGAGCTTCAAAACAACCTTTGCAAGACGACATACCCCAACATTTGAAAATACACTAAATACGTAACAATATGCATTTGTATATACTAAACAGCTGCACAAATGCACTTTAAGCTGGTTTCAAATCAAGTGTTCATTTAAAATAGCAGTGCAATTTTTGGGTTTTCTTAAGTTAAAAATAAATATGATGATTCGAGCGTTTTTAACACTGGTAAAGACTTTTTTTCATATGTTCAGTTCAGTTATTGGTGAAATAGGAAAAATTAGCTAAAAAGTAAACTTCAATTTTCAATTGAAAAAATATTTCGAACAAAGCTTTCTTTAAGCCTAAAGACTTATTTTTAAATAGAAAAAAAGCGGTAATTTTAGCCCTGGATGTATTTTCGAATCATCTATAAGAAGCATGATTAGAAAAAAAACTAAAAATTCTAAAAACGCTGCAAAAAATACGAAGAAAACCCAACAAGTCTTGAGTGACCCCCAAAAAGTATAAACTACCGAAAAAATCTGCAGAATTTATAAAAGTTCTAAAAAAATCTCGAAAATGCCAGGAATAATTTGAAAAGGTTCCGCAACAAATTAACAGCGAAAGACCTAATAAATTCCAGGACTTCAAAAATTTTCGGAAAGTTGCGAAAAAATGCTTGAAACCCTTACGAATAACTTTGAAAAGCAGTCGAGCGGTCTAAAGAAAAAGCCATAAATACCAAACAAAAAAACCGTATTTCGTGCTCTGTTGAGATACACGAACGATTGTTTTCTAATCTAGTGTCATTTGAAGTGTTTACTGCAAAAAAGTTGCCTATTGCTTAGGTAAAACCAAATGCACTTGTGCAGCAGTTTAATACGTACATACATGTGTAATATGTTTATACAAAAATACGCTAGTGACGAATATATTCAACGCAAAACACTAGTGACGAAATTGTGAAATGTTCAGGGTCACCAAGTAAACCTGTTGGCAAGAAAATCTGCTCATAAATGAATGTATGTAGAAAGTGCCAGTAAAAGTGATCTAAAGAGCGTATCAGACATGGGAATGCAATATATTTCGAAAGGGCTATTAAATTGAGAAATTTTAGGAAGCAGTTGCATGAGCCACACCTTGCATGTAAAGTGTCTTTCGAAAGAGGGTTTTTATTTTCGAAAAGCGAATTGCAGATTGCTAGGGCAGCACGAGCAAGTTGAAATATATTTCCGAAATCTTTCCGCTATCTCAATTGCAGTCACATCTTGCAACTTTTATTTCTGAAAATGGTCTCCGAAACGTGACAGAAAGATCTTCTGGCTGTTCACACATCGAAATAAAATTTCTCTTTCTCAATTTGACAGTGAATAGCGTTTAAATATTGCCACGTCTGACACGTTCTTAACTGTTCTGATGAAATGTATGTATGTTGTGATATACAAAATGCAAAAAATAAAATAAAATAAATAAGGTCCACATGAACGTAAATATATATGTATGTATTGTATGTACGCAGCTAGCAAACATACTAAAAACGAATATTAAAAGCACGTACATATGTTTATAATTATGTACTAAAGACAAAAACAAGCCCCCAGGGTGTTAGCTCAATGACGGCGAGTAGAAGTCGACTTGAGTTGTAGCAGGTCGGGTCGTGCCCAACAGCCGTTTCGAGTAAGAATTCTACGTAAAGTTCAAGGTGACCTCTGTCCCCTTATTATGACCATCATGTGCCTTCAAATACCTAATGTTTGTGCACGTACATTTGTATATACATACGTATGCAATTTTGTGCGAATGTGTGCTTCTATGTATATTTATGTGCGAGTACTTAGTACAGAGTGCAGTGAGCTTTATGCTTTGGGTTGTCATCATAGTAAAATGCGTCCAATTATTATCCTAATTTCTTGATTTTTTTTTACTCTTCTCAATTATAAATAGGTTCGTGCTTCACGTTGATTATTTAACATTTTGCAAATATTTTGCACCCTTATCTATGAAGCATGCAGAATTTGGAAGCTAAGATGAATCATCTGCTCTCCAACTCCTCGCATTTTGTCTCATTTTATTATTTGCCCACCTCCACCTCTGTCCGGCCTACCGCTAGTGCGTTGAGTTACAGCCGGTAGCGCGTGTGTTCGATTTGGCATCTGTACTATGTGTCGTTTCTCGAGTAAATCGTTGCTACTGCCACGGCCACTACTGCCGCCGCCACCACCAATGCCATTGCCCAGTTTGATACCACTACGTGCTATTAGCGGCTCATACTCGCGCCCATCGTAATTTGCATCGAAGAATTTTTTGAACCATTGTAAAAATTCAAAATTGTCTTGAAAACGACCCTTTATCAACTTATCGACTGGTATAATCTACAAATCATTAATCAGAAGGCAATTTCAGTATTTATATGCATATATATATATACATATATACATATGTAAGTTATGGTATATTTATTTTGAAAAATCTTTACATGAGGACACGAACTACGCATATGGTGTTTTTCTGGGCTCCAAAAATTCTTTCTCTACTACATTACCCGACACACCTGCTGACGTAGCCAATCTATTCGCAGAATTTTTCTCCTCCAATTATGTCTCGGATTCTAATGTTGCTTCTGAACGGTACCCTCTTTCAGATTCTGCCCTTAACTTAGGCGCACTGCATATTTCCGAAAGTGATGTAGAAGTAGCCATCTGCTCCATAAAGCACTCTTTTAAATTGGATTCTGATGGCCTCTCAGGTGCTATGCTCAAACGGTGCCCATCGCTTGTTCAGCCATTAACAATATTGTTCAATAAATCTCTTTCGTCTGGCTACTTTATTGACGACTGGAAAAAAGCTTTCATTACACCAATCTACAAAAGTGGGAACAAAAACGACGTTTCGAATTATAGGCCTATTTCCAAACTGGGCACTGTCCCAAAAGTTTTGGAATCAGTTGTCAAACAGAAGCTCAACTTCGCAGTGAAAAGTTTAATTTGCCCTTACCAGCACGGGTTTGTTAGTGGGAGGTCAACTGTCTCCAACCTTGCTACATTCATGGAGGACTGTGTCGCTGCGATGCAGTCAGGTCTACAAGTGGACGCTGTGTACACAGACTTTTCGAAGGCGTTCGATAGAGTTTCGCATAAAGTCTTAATTAACAAGTTATCGCGATTGGGTTTTCACTCAACTTTTCTGGAATGGATTAATTCCTATCTGTCCGATAGGTGTTGTACAGTTGCTTTTGATAACATACTCTCCACTCCTTTTGTAGCTACGTCGGGTGTTCCCCAAGGCAGTATCTTGGGCCCTCTTTTATTTGTCTTATTCATAAATGATATTGGATCATGCTTCCAGTCTTCTAAGTATTTATTATATGCTGACGATCTAAAGGTTTACTCAGTAATCAGAACCTCACAAGACTCTCTTTTGCTGCAAGCTGAGCTTAATAACCTGCATTCTTGGTGCTCTCTTAATTCCTTATCTTTAAATGTTAGTAAATGTTCCTACTCCACTTTCACCAGAAAGCTTCTTACCGTTCAAACTAATTACAATATTGGGGGCCATGAACTTAGTTATGTCGCAGAGGTTAAAGACTTAGGGGTTTACTTCGACTCAAAATTAACCTTCGCAACCCATATTAACTACGTAGTTTCCAAAGCTTATGCAATGCTAGCATTCGTACGTCGTAATGGTCAGTTGTTTAAGGATCCCTATACTCTGAAGCTTCTTTATGTCACGTTAGTGAGATCTAGGCTTGAGTATGCGTCTTTCATTTGGCGTCCCTATCAGGCTGTCTATATAAACCGGATTGAGAAGATTCAAAAAGTTTTTATTAAATTTGCCTTGCGTTCTCTAAAATTTTCTGAGCCTATACCTCCGTATACTTCCCGTTGTCAACTTATTAACTTAAGTTCGTTAAATACTAGGCGTTCTTTCCTAGCAGCCTCTTTTGTGGCCAAAATATTGGAGGGCACAGTCGATTGTCCTAATCTTTTGGATAAGTTAGCATTAAACGTCCCGTCTCATAATTTGCGTCGTGTTTCTTTATTCTACCTGGGATTTCCTAAATCTAACTATGTAAAATTCTCGCCTTTGTTCAGAACCCTTTCTGAGCTAAATGAGCTCTCTGAATATGACCCGTCTCTCTCATTTGGAACAGTTCGTTTTGTCCTACTTAATTATTTTAGGTAGTATATAAGCTCTCTTGTTTTATAGTCAGTAAGGATTTATTCCATTTGATTAAATAAATAAATAAAATAAAATAAAATAAAATAAAAAAAATTATTTTATAACTGCAAAATTTTTAATATGTTTTTATTGTAAGGAATATTTTTTTGAGCCAAAAAAAGATATTGGTGTACATTCAAATTGCTAGGCTTTATTTTTCAATTACTCTTGAGCTCGTTCCACATGTATTAAAAAATTAACTTTCGAAATTTAATTTTTATTTTTTTCCATAAAACCAAACCTCTTTCAATAACTTCTCTTCTGACATACGCACGTCCTTTCTTTACGCATATCAAACCAAATATCAAATCATTATACATGAACTATGCTAACCACACAAAAAAATAAAATTCATCTAAAACTCAAACAACTAAAGTCTAAATTTGTATAGAAAATAATGCTTTTTAAAACTGAAACTGATAAGTTTTCATTGATTGCAGTAGAAAATATACACTAGATCTCATATTACCTTGTCAACGGCCATCTTTTTGAAAGAAGCTTGTAAGATTTTAAAATTCTGAATATATTCATGTTCCAAATTTGTGCGGAACTTGACTCTTTTCATTGGTACCGAGCCGGGAAACAGCATATCCATGAACTGGCAATAAGCAGCGCCTAAATAATACGCAAGCAATAAATGATTATGTACACATGGATATGTAATCCTCTACTCACCAGTGCAGAGCTCTTCAATTTTACCAAATTGCGCTTGCAGACAATCGTTTACCCAAGCGAGCATATCATGTCTGGATAAATTTTCGGTAGTCACATTTGTGGAGTATACGTTGACTGCCATTGTTGTATTATTATTGTATTCCTGCTCTTTTTTTTTTGTTTTTGCTGTTTGATTCTGTTTTACTGCACACTCAGTAGATGACTAACAGTCTCGTCTTCTCTTCACTATCGTTATGACTGTCTCGATAGGCCGATAAACTGAATTAAACCAGTGCTTATTATTGTGGTGGTGGTGCACTTGCACGTAATCTTTTTCTACTCGTTGCTTACGTTTTGTCTCTTCTTAGCAACAACTGCAATAAATAGAATGAAACATACAAATACAAATATTTTAGCATACAAAAGAAATAAAGTTGTACATAATAAGATGTGCGGCCTAAAACCACAACCAAAGGCAAAATAACTTCAATACATTGTGACTCAAGTTGCAGTCGATTTTCAGATGTAGCGAAGCGGAGCGTATGCTCGGTGTAATTTATAACATTGCCATAGCAAATATCTTCATTTGCGCTATTTGTAAGCAATTTGCTTGCTAGACTTTAAATTTTATTTTACAAATTAGGAAATTTTTTAAGGTGCAAACGGTTTTGGCGCCATCAAAATTTACTGCGTTGCTGTTGTGGCCGCCACTTTAATTACGGTTTCATTGATATACATATGTAACTTTGTATACACTTTTTCTTTTAACTGTTGTCTACTAATTACTGCTACATTTAATTTAATTGTTAAGACAATAAGTGAAGCATGACAGGCGCGTGCGTAATTTGCACTTACGTTATTTTGACGCACATCATAAGCAACAGCAACAGATGTTCCAACGAAACTGAAACTCAATGCTTAGAACAATTTATCTAAATTTGGATATCTGGATCGCGGTGTTCGCAACTACAAATATGAACATTTTTCAATAAACAAAAACAGATGTCTTAATTATATTAGTGTTTACTCAAACGTTTGTGGAATTTGTGAAAGAAATGTCCGAGTATATTAGGGTGTAGTGTGATTGATGAAAACCACAAAATTTCTCCCACTACTGATTTTCAGCCAAATCAATGTTGTACCAATGACGTGTAAACAAACCGATTGACATTTGTGCAGGAAATAGTGCTTTTTGCATCTGTTCGTTCTCCTTTTACTCTCACTTGAGAGAGTAAAATTGTAGTTTGACAGTTCCACAGGTTTTAGTCCGAAGAATACTGAAACAAACTAAATATTTAGTCTGTTGCAATACGAATCCGGTTTACAGGATTTAGTCAGAAGTTACAGCAAGTCGTTCCTATAGACAAAAAAACGTGTCACTGGGAAAACATCTGAGAGAGTAACTAAGCAACTCTTCCTAGTCAGATGTTACAGGATTTAGTACGGACTTGCATTTGTAAACTAAAGCAGTACGCGGTGAAAGCAAATAACCTTACATTTATTAATAAAAAAATGGAAGTAAACAACGAAATATTTGAATATGTACGCAATTATTCTCAATTGTATAGATTTTAATAATTATTTGGTGATCTTTCCGCCAAATCAATGTTGTACCAATGACATGTACACAAACCGACTGACGTTTTTGCAGGAAAAGGTGCCTTTTGCGATCTTGTACACTTCTGCAACTGTTCTCCTTTTACTCTCACTTGAGAGAGTAAAATTGTAGTTTGACAGTTCCTCAGGTTTTAGTCCGAAGTTCAATGGAACAGACCAATTATATTGATTTGGTCCAAAATTATATAGTCGACACTGTTCATATGTACATATCGTTATAGCCCAGTTATGCATACTTAGCGTAGCATGAGAGTTGTCACATAAGAATCTGTTAAATGGGCTTTGCGTGTAGGGCAGTTAGCCAACGCATAGCACTTAACACGTAGAATTCAGTTGGGTATAGCAGTGCAAGTTTGCATAACTGGGTGTATGGAATGGGCTTAACTCACATCGTCGCTGAAATACAAAAGCCGTAACTATTTAAAAATCCTAACTTCACTTTTTAATTGATTATGTTGCATTTCATAGAATTACATACATATATAAGTCCCCACAAAGTTGTATGCAATACAAATTTTAGTTAGTTGAGGCTTTCTTGCATTTCAGCGACGATGTGAGTTACGCCCTTTCCCTTCTATACTAACGATATATACATACATATGTATGTACATATGCACTATGTACAATGAGTAACTATATAAAATCGAAGATTACTTATACGCAAAAAAAAAGAACACGGAAACATTACTTTGCGACACGCAATCGCTCTACCTTGTGCTACAACGAAATGTTTGCGGCAAAGATGTGCCACGGAATTGGTTCCGCGAGTCTATTTTAAACACACCGACAACCGTATGACTCAGGAGGACAAACAGTAAAATATTTAATTTTAAGATTTCAAATCGTATACATACAAAATTGTATTTATGCTGTGGTGACAACCAAGTAGCCGCGTTGCTCGGAAAAGTTTAATGCTGCATGAATATCACAGCATGCTACATGCCGCATGCCACCAAATGACGAAAACCGAATTCCCTAAGTTGATTGCTGCTGCCGTGTGCAACGTGCAACGATCTGCGTTTTCAATTTTTCTCTTTTCAAAAAGGCAAAACAACAAAAATAGACATTACAACAAAATGAGAGAACACCACCAACAAAACGAAGCATTCGTCAGCACTTTCAAGAACAATATCAAGCGAACAATGAACTTTACCGTGCGTCAGCCAACTTAGGTTGGGTCGGTCGGTCGAGCGACCGGCAAGCCTACACAAAATAAAAAACTCTGCATCTGACATTTTGGAATGAGGAAAAACTTTAATGGGGAAATAGGAAGTTGGCGGTGCTGCATAGATAGAATGTTAAACAATTATACTATTGTGAACATAATTAGAGCGAGAATAAAGAAGAACCATAACCCACTATTTATAAAGCGTTTTCATTAAGTAATTAACACTAACAATTGCTAAACAATTCACTGATAAAAATTAATAAAACAACCGCGGAGTTCGAAAACGAGGGACTAGATCGAGTTAGTTTAGTGTTAGACCCTAATTTTAACCTGCAGAAAAAATAAACTTTACATTTAATCACTAAACTTACCTCACAGATAAATACTAAAAAAAAAACAGCGCATAATAAATAAAGAATGCAAAGTTTAAATAGCACAACTAAACACTTTCTATAAACACACCTTTGGATTCGCAGACTACCTACATACTTTTGCTATCTTATATAAGTGCATACATATGTACGTACTTACATACATACATACGGCTATAACCGTACACAACCATTCAGATTTGTGCTTATTTTATTCCATTACCTCTTGCACTTGACCATATGTTGCTCAGTGTATGTATGTATGTATAGAATAAGCGACATTGACGCTGGAACGTTCAAAAACAGGTTGGCATAAATAAAAATTGAGAAAGCGTATCAAAAATATCTGTAAGGCAATGTCAAAAGTTAATCAGCACTTTGATCATAAACTAGGTACTGTAGCACTAGAAATCAGTAAAAATGAACGACATCAAAAAGAGAAGTATTTACTTAGACTTATTATTAAAAAATGACCCAAGGCTAAAATGAAAATAATTTGTTCTTGCGGCATAAATTACATATGGATGTATATGAGGAGAAACGAAAAAAAAAAACATGCTATTCAGCCGAAATCATCTAAGGCTATCAAAGCCAAACGTTAGGCTTCTCACAGGCCACATGGCCGTCAGTTTCGGACCCCGTACAACGATTTCAGCAGATGTTCCAGAAAGCATTTTGATAAACGCGGGATTTCGGGATGCGAAAAATTTTTGTCCCGTGTTTTTTCGGGATGTGATTTGTTTAATGATTTATACTTTTTCGCTCTGAGATTAAAATTGTTATTTAGTTTTATTTTTCCAGCCAACTGACACTTTGGGCATACAAATTTTGAGACTTATTCCTTTTATTCGTATTCGCGAATTATTAAAAAAAAACTTTAATCTTTGAAAATTATAACAGCTTATTGAAAGAAGCATATTTGGCCGAGATCGAGAGTATTTTTTTTATCAAAGCTTAAATAATAATGAGGTTTTTCCCACTTGCCTGGTTATCAGGTTATCTGGTTATTTGGTTATATTTTTTATTCATTTCAAATGATGAAATACACTACCATCATAATACTTTTTAACCAGTAACGGTACTCTTAAATTTTTATATGAGAATTGAAGAGGGTTTTGTTTTTTGCTTAAAAATTACTTATTGACTATTATGTATGTATAAAACATATTATCACGAAATTATTATATTTCAAATTAACAGTTGCTAGCAAAACTTTTTTTTTTTTTTTGTTTAATTTGGTGCTTACGAATTGTAGCTATAAGACGTTTAACATATCAATTAATACAAAAAATTGATAAGTGGGATCCAACATTTTTTATAATCTCTGCAAAGCAATCAATTATAAATAAACTCTGCTTTCTACCGCAATGCAATGCAATTGTGAAACTGGCACTTTGAACGAGTACAACGACCTTAGCACGACTACCCTGTCTTCTGCGCGGCCCTCCACTGTGGTCATTAGTGCATTGCACTATACCTTGCTAGTGTGTTTGTTTGGACTTGCTTATTTTAGCATGAAGCATTGTTATTGATTATATAGACGTCTAGCAGAGGCAAGTGTGCATGATGAACCGACTAACATCTAGCCGGACGGATTGATTAAGTGACTTGCGTAGTAAAAGCTTTACAAATATTATCGCTGTAGTGATTGTAGTGGACGTTGGAAACTCTGCGAAAAGCGGGACAATTTCTAAGCTGTAGGAACATTTTACTTTGTTCTAAAAATTCACCCATTTATGCTGAAGTGCTTGGGTAACCATAAAACCATGGAGTGCACAAAGGAGCAAATAAACAAGTGTATCAATGGAGCTGACGGTTCACCCATTACAAGAAAAGCATAATAGCACAGTTATGCATACTTGGCGTTGCATGAGAGTTGTCAGTTGTAAGGAATCTGTTAAATGAGCTTTGTGTGTAAGCTGTTACCGGGCGCATAGCACCTTACATGTAGAAGTCTGTTGGTTTTTGATTTCTACGTAAAAATGGTATAGCAGTGCATGCAATGCCAAGTATGCATAACAGAGCCTTTACTTGAAATGCGTTTATCATAACATAAGTAGTATAGTAGCTAATAAAACAGAACTTGAAAGGCTAATTGAAATTGTTGATCCGGATGTAGTTCTATGTTCGGAAACTTGCACGACAGAGGAAATATGTGTACGACTATGGAATACAGTTTCCAACATATCAGTGATCAGAAAGATGTGACTCGTACAGTAGACATACAGGAGGGGTAACCATAATTTTGGGAAACGCATTAGATTTTAAAATAGTACTAAACAAATCGATCGATGAAAATGTTTGGTGTGGAGTAGCCCCACTAAAAAATCTCGATACCAAATGGAAAATCGGGGTGGTCTATCACTCACCTAGTTCAAATGATGCTGATTTTCTAGCATATATGGATACTATTTTGTCGGAATTATGCGATAAGATGCTAAATACCATTATTATCGGAGATTTTAATATAGACCTGTATATAATGTCGACATATTGTAAGAAACTGAACATAACAGTTTATTAACGTTAATACTAGGGTTACTGAATATTCCGAAACACTGATCGATTTGTTGTACTCGAACGCTAAGCCAGCTTCATTTGAAAAAGCGGAGGAAAATAGAATAGCGGATGATGAAACTATAATGTTCAAATGCAATATAAAAAAAACAAGGCCCATCAATAAAATGTTTTGAAATCTATAACTTCGTGGAATGGATACAGCCCAGACAACCTCATCAATTTTTCGAAAAAAGAAAGCGCATAAGAAAATGATTAAAATTAAAACAATACAATATATGGAATACTAAGTGGAAATTAATAAAGGTGATAGTCGTTTAATGTAGAAATACTTAAAGAATGTTGTTATTAATACAGACCACAAAGAAAACATCAAAGAAGTTCTGATCAACGGCAAAATATATAGAAATAGTACTGAAATCGCTGACAAATTAAACAATCTCTTTGTGGATAGTATCGTCGATATTCATCGGAATATAGAAAACTAACGTTTTGAATCCGATTCGATAGATAAACATTAGTGGAAATAATTTATTATTCGAGATGTAATCAAAGACTCAGTGGAATGTATGGTTCACTTTTCCGCCCTATTAGTAAATAAAAGCATTCAGTTGGGAATAGTAGCGACAGAGTGGAATAATTCGACCATTGTCTCAATAAAAAAGGTCAAAATCACCATAAAAACTAAGAAACTTAGGCCAATAAACACATTTCCAATTTAGAAAAAATACTGGAAGCGGTTGTAAAAAGTCAACTAATAAACTATATTGAGTTAAAAAAAAATATTCATTAAGGAGCAGTCAGTTTTTGAGGCTTATCACTCAAGCAAAACAGCGCTAAACTTGATTTTATCACAATGGAAGGAGTACCTGAATTCCAAGAAGTTTACCTTGGCGGTGATTGTGGACCTGAAGAGAGTCCTCGAGGCCATCGACAGCGAAATTATGCTAAACAACTCGAATATATTGGTATAGATAACATCGAACTTACATGGTTCCGTAGTTTTCTTTCTGAGAAGTTTATATGAGACGGTTTCGAAACTAGTCATTTCCAACCGGCCAGTTGTGGCGGCTCTGGAAGTTACACTCTTAGAACGCTTGTTGTACCTGTGATATATTTACGGTACTGCTTGGGATCACGTCCGTTACAACAGCATCGAGAATATGCATTATACATAAACTATTTCTGTGTTCGTATGGAATAGGAGCTCATGTCGGGAAGCAGGCTTTAGTATAATGCGGCATTCCGTTTATTCATTAAACGACAAGGAATTTTTTGATGAGACTTGTAAAGAATATTGACTTGCCAGTATTGGAACTATTTCTTGCACGTTTATTTGCCAAAAGTTCTTCAACGACTCGGCGCCAGTGAGTAATTCGCAATTGTATGCTGCAAACACCGCAGTATACTAAAGTCAGAATTTCGACATAAGCTACTATTCCATACGAACACAGATTTTATAGCTTAGAAGGAAAGTTGTAAAAGGTTAAGGTTAACTTATATTAAGCTTTAATTATACTTTTATTATATATTAATTTTGCAATACATATTACAAATGTATATACACTGCTGGAATAAAGTATTGGCACAGCAAATTTTTCACAATATAGTATGTAACAATTTTTATTCCAATATTTTTACGCCAATTTTGTATGAAAATATGGTTCATTCTACAACAAAAAACATAAAAATTTAAGTCCTAAACTTTGTGGAAAGCTCGCAAAAATTCAGCAAATTTCCATGCAAATTTTCAACTTTTTAATCAGATTATAAAGGTCTAGGTCTGCGCTAGTTCTGCGCTTGTCAGATTTTCTGTAGGGTGATGGCGAATTGACCAATACATTTAAAAAATTAAGTAGGCGGCTGAATGCAAACTCAAGACCGGCTTTGCACTCGCCCAGCCACTTACAAGACACATATACAAATACTTATGGTATTTTGATGGAATTTTTAAACTATAGTTTATTAAATGATGACGTAATATGAAAGACCTAAAAAAATATGTAGATATATACTTATATTAGTATGTGCATAAAGATGTAATAAATGCACCCCATTTAATATCACAAAAGCATAAACCACTCCGATGACAAATTGTTTACTCAACAGATATGCCCAATGCATAATCTCATATTATTCATTGCGTCCTGAAAGTATACAAAACCTCCTGTATTCTTGGGAGTGGCCACGCTTTGAACAGGTGTTAGTATCTAACCATGCAATCACTGAGTGCTAACCGTTTTAAATGCATATGCTTAAATTTGTTTTAATTACTCATGTATGCCCTAACGAATACTTTGACAACAGTTAGGTAGGGAATGTAGTAAAAAGATAAGGCATGCATCAGATCTTGCTCCAACGGCGAGACCAAATTTATTTATAACAGCATTGTGTATATCTATAACCCTACGAGAATGAAGCAAGAAATTACCATACCTATCTCTGTGTGTCGCAATTTTTTCTCTGTGCTTCCTACTAGATACTTATTTTAAGCCACAGCCCATTCCAGGCCAGTGCATCCATTTATTGCTTAGTTTCACATTAAACATCCTCTATTAAAGTTTAGTGCATCGTCATCATCGGAGTAGCCAGTAACTTTCTTTTGTTTCTTCATCTATAGAATTAATCATCATCCTTTTTTTTTTTACTCCTTTTTAATTCTTTCTTTTTCTTGTTTAATTTCTTCTATGAACTCGCAATTTGCACTTTCGAAAAAAATTGCCGTACATTTGCGCACTCCTTTCCGCACACATAATAGCCGCGCCTTGCCGAAAACAACACATTGTACTTTCGCACTTGCTCATCCACAGCGATTCGTTCGTTCATCCAAGCGCATTCGTCACTTTGACGAGCGCACTACACGTTTACACACACACATACACTCACCTTTCTACAAGCGGAATTTCGCAGTTTTTTCTTATTCGTTTCTTGCGTTTTCCTCAACTTCACGCTCTAAATTTCCCAAACTCCAGCTTATTTTTTAGTTTTCCCTTGGTAAAATCATAAAATTTTACACACAGAGCTTCAAAATATTTCTATCTTTTTTTCAACACAATCTCTCACAATAATTTCAAATGAAATTGTGTTTTCTTTCAACTTAATGTTGATTTAAAACGCAACGTTTTACATTTTAGAATTGTTAATACTTTGACGCTCTACCTTCACTTGCAGATTTGTCTTTCCTGTCAGCCGTTGTGCTGTAGTAGATTTCTATTTGCAGGAAAATTCGATTGATTTAATATGTATGTGTGGTCAAACACCGCCAAATGAACAAAATTAAACAACGCGTGCAACCAATACCGAAAATGCGAGCAAACTGGCTCCACAAATTCGTTGATTGGCAGAACACCGAGTGAATATTTTCGAATGTGGAATCCTGACGAGTAGGTGTGGGGAATAGTTAAATTTAACGACCAAGCCAAGCCTGCCAACATGATTCAACAACTACAGGTTGTAGCAATCGTACAAAAACAACATTTACCGTTGGTATGAACTCCTTGTGTCATCAACATCTTCTTTATCTATTCATATTCGTATGTATATGTATACCCTGCATACCAGGATTTCATAGAATTCTGAAAGGTTTCACAATTTTTTTTTATAATTTACTTTAAGAAATCGTACAGAAATTTCTTTAATAGTTCTTGTCAGCCGCTTCATATGTTTTTCTTTAAAGATTTCTAAAAGAATCGTAACAAATTTCCGACACTTTTAAAGACTTCGGGAGCATTTGTTTGCGGGGTATATATAGACGTATATGTGTATCTATACGCGGAGATGTAAATAAAGCAAAACAGACGATAATTTGACACAAGCGTGCTCATAAGAAGAAGCATAGCTTCTTTCGCTATCACCTGTAATTGATGCGCCTTGGCCTGCCAACTATTGTTAGCTATGAGGTGCCATATAGAGGATAAAAAGGTGCCAAAATGTGCCAAATAGAAAAAAAAAGTGCCAAAAAAGGTGCCATTCGTTTTAATTCTTCCCATTTAGCAATAAAATTAGAAACACATTTCTAAAACAGAAGACCAGTGCCGAAGTAAGATAAACGAGTTGTATACACTATAGAAATTAGAAAATTTTAGTTGGGAAAAAGAAGTGCTCGCAAAGGATTTCACACCTTTTAAAATATTATTTTCCAAAAGTGCCAAATTGAAGAGTTAAGTGCCACTTGAAGTAAAATAGGGCCAAAAATGGCACAGATTGACCGAAGATGGCAGCCCTGGTAGTCAAATAAAGTCCCCTTTCAGACACGTCAAGTCTTGAAAGCGAATTTTTAACGCATTCTCTTTTGTGTTTTATCTTTGCTTCCACACGCGTCAAGTTTTATTGAATTCAAGTCCTTGGTTCTTTAAATGGGAAGCAACGAAAAGATTAAAAGAGAACAAGAAAACTTGGAACGAATTGACGGTACGGAGGCATCTGTACTCTTCCCACCTCCTTCACCAACGAACGAGCAGACTTGAAAGCAAGACTTGACGTGTCTGAAAGGGGACCAAGACTTGACGTGTCTGAAAGGAGACAGGAATTGTGTGCAGTGTTGCTGTGGTCGACAAATAAAATTGCCCAAAATCGATCTAAAAATTTAACAAATCCCGTAAAAATTAGGCAACTTTTTTAATGGGTCGTAATAAAACGAAAAAATCCTTGGTTTGAATACAGCCGTATTTGAGCTTTTCTTACCTAGCTTGGTTAATTGGTTATAAAAATAAAAAGTATGCAAGTAAGTAAAGTCGATCTAAGGCTCAGTGTTGTCGTCAAAAGTAAGGAACAGTTGCTTAATTGAAAAACTATTATATGCCTACACATACTTTCAGGCTTTCAACATATGTTCCTATAATAGTTAGCTGCCTCTGAATGCATTGCATAAAATAGCAAAATGATGGTATTGTCACGTAAACTGTGGCAACTCGAACAGAAAAGCAAGAAAATTGCAGAATGTTCAAGGAATGACGTAGAATAAACGACAGCGAGAAACGTCAAGTGGATGAATTATGCGAACAGCGCGAGAATGAGCAATAGACGCCAGAACGTTCTAGAGTTGCCATGAGTGCGAGCGCAGGTATATAAGGCCACTACCACAGTAGAAGTCAAGTTAGTTGCAAGGTATACTGCGGTTGCAAGTCAGCAAGCTTCACGACAAGAATATGAGATTGCGCCCAAGAGAGGATTTTTGAGCGTAATTTTTGCGTGACGTCATCTTGGTGCAATTGCGAGAGAAATGCCAAAACGCATAGGAAACAATGCGGAAAAATGTGTTAATATCAATATTAAATGGTCCAACTTTGCAGGAATTAATAAATATTCGAAGTTTAATTAAATAGGAATGTATATATGCAATTTTAGCTATTAGATATTTTGTTTTCAACACCAATAGATTTTGCTTCAAAAAGTTTCCATTTTATCGATAATTGTTTTTATACCTACATAAATAATATGTTTGTATGTATTATGTACGTTTTAAAAGTTGGTAAAAAATTACAAAAACACTTCTTATTTCTAATAAATGCAACAGTTTCCTCAAAGATTATTCACAACCCGATACAAAATATATCTAAATAAAAGGCAACAAGTGTTAACTTTAGATCTTAACCCCATTACATGCGAAATACACCGAACCTTGTAGGTTGGCCCGCATTATTTAAAGCCGCTTTTAAACTTAATCCCAATACTTGACGTGTGTTAGCCGGGTCAATGATGCCGTCGTCCCACAAACGTGCTGAGCTATAATATGGTGAACCTTCTTTTTCGAATGTCTCCACAATAGGTGCCCTCAATGTGTTAGCTTCGTCCTCGGTAAAGCTCTTACCGGCGCGTTTCCGCTGATCTGCTGTTATTTGTGCGAGAACATTAGCTGCCTGGGTACCACCCATTACGGAGATACGTGAATTTGGCCACATGTAGAGAAAACGTGGTGAATACGCACGTCCACACATTCCGTAGTTTCCAGCCCCATAAGAACCACCAATAATAACGGTAAATTTAGGCACATTCGCACAGGCTACAGCAGTGACCATTTTTGCGCCGTTCTTTGCTATACCATGGGCCTCAGCATCACGACCTACCATAAAACCTTTTAAAAGAAAATGGCGTACAATTAGAATTAATAAAATTTATATTGCTATAACATACCAGTGATATTTTGTAAAAAGACTAGCGGTATATTACGTTGTGCGCAGAGTTGGATGAAATGAGCACCTTTAAGCGCACTTTCCGAAAACAATACGCCATTATTGCCGATTACGCCAATAGTATTACCATAAAGTTTGGCAAAACCACAAACTAAGGTCTCGCCATAAAGTTTCTTAAATTCTGTAAAACGACTTCCATCCACTATACGTGCTATCACTTCGCGCACATCAAAACTCTTTGTTAACGTGGTACCTACAATTCCATACAAATCACGCTGATCATATCTGGGTTCCTCGATCGATTCTTTGTTGGTGGATTGAATTGCTTTATTCGCCGTTTGACTTGAATATAATAATTGTTCATTGTATCCATTGGTTGAGGGCAAATTCAAATTTCGCACAACTTGTCTAGCCAAATAAAGAGCATGTTCATCGTCAACAGCATAATGATCAGTTACTCCAGACGTTTTGCAATGCAAGTCAGCTCCACCCAAGTCCTCAGCGGAAACTTCTTCGCCAGTAGCGGCTTTTACCAAAGGTGGTCCCGCTAAAAATATGGTTCCTTGGCGTTTTACGATAATACTCTCATCAGCCATTGCAGGAACGTAGGCACCTCCAGCAGTACAGCTGCCCATTACAACTGCGATTTGAGGTATACCTAAAGCGGACATGTTGGCTTGATTATAGAAAATCCGTCCAAAGTGTAGCTTGTCAGGGAATACTTCCGCTTGGCGTGGTAAATTAGCGCCGCCAGAGTCCACCAAGTATATACAGGGCAGACGATTTTCTTGTGCAATCTCTTGAGCACGTAAGTGTTTCTTTACCGTTATTGGGTAGTAAGAACCTCCTTTGACAGTAGCATCATTGGCAACGACGACGCATTCAGTACTATAATTAACTACTTTAGAGAAATTATTCTTGAGGATTCATAATACATACCCACATACTCTGCCAACGCCAGTAACAATGCCACCAGAGTTTACAATTTCTTTACCATAGAGATTATAACCCGCCAAAGTGCTTAACTCCAGAAATGATGAACCTTTGTCAAGCAATAAATTAATGCGTTCTCTAGCCAAAAGTTTGCCTCTTGAAGAATGACGCTCGGTCGCTGTAGGTCCACCCCCTGCCAGCACATTCCGAGTGATTTCATTTAACTCGTTTACCAATTTAGCCATTTGGCCGTCATTTTCCTGTGAATGTTTAATAGGTGAGTATACTGTAAAAATCAATTTCTACTAGATTGAACCTTAAACTCCTCAGAGGTCTTATCAACTGATGATGACAAAACATCTGCATCGCCCACGTGCAAAAGTCGCCCTGAGTGGCGAGAAACATGTACTGTAATTTGATTTCTGAACACAGACACTAACTTTAACATAATTTAATCTACGATAATTACAAAACAAAATAAGATTTGTAATAATAAAAAAAACAAATTAATTTTGTATTTGGGTCTAATTGACGAGTCAAGCAAAGGCAAGTGGACAAGGTCACGTCACCCGGTGATAGCATTGGATAACGTAGAACAGCTGTTCTTATATTAGGTTTACATATAGGTAGATTATCCTCATTTTGGAGCTTAACTCCTTAATATGTAATTAGAACAAGTAATTTTTAAGCAAAAAACAAAACCGACTTCAATTCTCTATAAAGATTTAAGATTATTGTTAATTTTTTCACGATCCAATTATTGGCTTTCCCATGGCACTCCAATTACATAGTTCGCTCTCTCATTCGTAATTCGCACTCCAATTACCCTTCGAATTACGTTATTCACCATACAAAACTTGCAAAGCGAATTACCTCACTTGTTGGTAATTCAGATCCAATTACCATGCGAATTAGGAATAAATCGGTGCCGTCTCTAATTTTTATCGGAAATTTATCGATACTAGCTCACAAATCAATACTAGCATTTTTTCGAGTACGAATTAATTTAATACGGAAACTTATAAATTTTTAGGTAGAACCTACATTTTGTACCAGTTTTGTAGCCAAGAGTAACAAAAAAAAACACATAGACAGAGAACTGTCAAATCGAATTAAGAATGTGCGCGTGGGAGTTCGCGATCGTAATTGGGGGAGCGAACAAAGCAAAAGTATGTTCACATATAAATATTATCACAACAATTGTAGGTAATTCAGATCGAATTACCATGCGAATGACGAACGAATCGGTGCCTTCTCTAATATTTATCGGAAATATATCCAAGTTTTCACCGGCCTGGCCTATTTGCTGGCACTTTTTCTAGTTGTAGAATAATATTAATAAAATATTATCTATATATATTAAAATTGTTGATAACTTAAATTTTAGCTCCATACTCGATATTTGCAGTATACAAAAGTAATAATAAATAGCGAAGAACTAGAACAAGAACTACAGCTGCCAAACGAATTACTAATGTGTGACGTGGAAACAAGGTAATTCACGAATTACTTAGCGAATTACTTTGGAGCGAATTACGAAACGTGGAAACATCGTATTAATCACCCCGTTTACACAGGCAAATCTCAGATTATTGCCGTGAAAAAAATTAAATATATGGAGAATAAAATTATAACTAACCAGTCCGACAGCAAGTTAATGTGGAAATATTTAAAACAGACGGTTTGCTATGATGGTATAAAAGAAGATATTACATTAATACATCATGGTGGT
The DNA here is from genome assembly GCF_001687245.7 of Rhagoletis zephyria. Lineage (NCBI taxonomy): Eukaryota > Metazoa > Arthropoda > Insecta > Diptera > Tephritidae > Rhagoletis > Rhagoletis zephyria. The sequence goes on along the minus strand of NW_016157124.1, from coordinate 121,985 downwards.
CAATATATTGAAGATAAAAATCAAATAGCAGAGGTCTTAAATACCTACTTTGTTGAAAGCATAGTGGAAATAAATAATAATATTGAAAATATAGAATATAGTGATAACTTCTATTATAACATCGATAGCACATTTAAATTTAACGAAATAACTACTGATGACATAGTGCGAATTGTCAAGAAATTTAAATATAAAATTGGTGGGAAAAAATTATTATCTGAAGGAGTAATAAAAGACTCTTTAATATACATGGGGTATTTTTATTCAATTATGATCAACAAAAGTATAACAGATGGTATCGTACCTGATGAATGGAAAGTTTCCACAGTGGTTCCAGTCAAAAAAATTAAAAACACAGTTAAAGCTGAAGAACTTCGACCGATCAATACTCTACCAAATCTGGAGAAAATATTAGAAACAGTGGTAAAAAACCAGCTCATGGAGTATATTGAAGATAAAAATATATTAATTAAAGAGCAGTCAGGGTTTCGAGCTAAACATTCGTGTGAAACGACACTTAACTGGGTTATTTCTCAATGGAAAGAAGACATGAGAAGTAAAAAAGTAATACTGGCAGTTTTTATTGACTTGAAAAGAGCTTTTGAAACCATTGATCGAAAACTAATGATTTTTAAGTTGAAACAAATTGGTATTAAAGAGGTAGAACTGAAGTGGTTTGAGAGCTTCTTAACTAATAGAAAGCAACACACAGTTATAGGAGAAGTATTGTCTAAGGATATACCGGTAGATATTGGACTACCACAGGGTTCAGTACTAGCACCAATTCTTTTCAATATCTACATCAACGATATTTTATCATCAATCAGTTATTGTAAGATAAGACTGTTTGCTGATGATGCACTGTTGACTATAAGTGAAGACGATTTGGACACAGCAACTCATAAAATGCAAAATGACTTAGACTCACTATATGTCTGGTTATGCAAAAATAAGCTAATGTTAAACGTAAAAAAGACTAATTACATGATAATTTCTTCAGCAAATAAAACTAGATTAGGGCGACACGATTTACATGTTAGGGATGAAAAAATTACAGAGGTTACTACAATTAAATATCTTGGTGTTTTAATTGATAATAAATTAAAATTCCATGATAACATTGAGTATACCGTCAACAAAGCGTCGAAAAAAATTGGATTTATGAAAAGGACATGTAAACATCTAAGTAGAATATATAAAATTATGGTTTACAGATCAATTATTGAGCCACATTTTATATACTGCCCCACTATCCTGTTTATAACACCTGAGTCGTATATAGAGAGACTACAAAAAATGCAAAATAGAGCTATGAGGCACATACTTAACGCCCGATACGATACCAGCATTTCATCAATGCTGAACAATTTAAACTGGTTAAATGTGAAACAACTAATCTTTTTCCATACAATGAAGTTTATTTATAATATAAAGAATGGAACCCTTCCAAAATACTTGAGTGATAACTTTAGGTACAGCAGTCACACTCACACCTATGAAACCAGAGTCAGGGATAACTTTAAACTACCATTTTGCCAGACGGAAAATCAAAAGAGAGATTTGTACTATAAAGGTTTAAAAATGTTTAACGAACTCCCCGTAGATATGAGAAGCTGCAATAGCTTACAAAAATTCAAAATTTTATTATACGAGCATTGCAAAAAACACATATAAGATTGCTATTGGGCCTCCCCATTCTAATAAGATACTAGCATATGAGAGGAGTTACGAGCATGGATCGGAAACCCGGCCTTTCCGACCATGTCCAACAGCTCGTTCGTAGTACGGAGCGGAAACTAGAGCTTTCCGCCCGTTTCACAGCAACATAATTATGAAAAGAACATGGATCGGAAACTCGGCCTTTCCGACCATGGTAAACGCCTTTATTGACGCAGAGCGGAAACTAGGCCTTTCCGCCTGCTGAACATAAAGATAGACTGGAGACTAGGCCTCGCCAGCTATCCAACCCGAGGCTATAATGTACGTATAATTAATTAATTAATTGTACAATAAATTAATATGTATAAATTTATAAAGTATGTATTTGAAAATAAGTAAAAATTAGTAAAGAAAATAAGAAAAATGTTAATGTATAGTATTAGTAGAAGAGCAATCAATTAAATTAATTAAATTAAATAAGTTTATAATGTAATTGACAAGATTTTTTATAGGTCTTAAAGACTGTCAATAAATAAATAAATAAATAAAAAAAAAAAAAAAATTTTTTTGTGCTTGTTAGTGGCTGCATTTCTTTATTCATTCTGAATGTTTGGAATAAACTCTTTTGTTCATGAACCAAAAATACAAGATCACGTAAGAACGCGACGATGTATTTGTAACTGGTTTTGAGAAAAAAGTTTGCGAAAGCGGGTTCGTCAGCTTAGCGTTTGTTTACATCACAAGCACCACTATTTTACACTTTTATTCAAGTAAAGAAGAGTTAATTCAACATGACAACACATTTTAAAGCATTTTGTTGCATCATTTTACCTAAATTGTGCGTTTAAAGTGGCTGACAATAATTTTGGCTAATTTTGGTTTTCGTTGCTTTCTTTGCTTTTCGCTTGTTTTCCAGTGAAACAAGATGGCGTAGAACCCGCTAAAAAAATCGACTTTTTTCACTCTCTTGTTCTTACGTGATCTTGTGTCTTTCGTTCATGTTTTTTGTTTACTTATTCTTTAGAACGTTCCTGATGATATGTTAACGTATATTTCAAACGCATTCTGTTTATTCCGGTTGTGAAATGGGATTATCCGGAATGTATAAAGAAAGGCAGCCAATAAGGCCCGTTTACATACAACTTTGGCGTTGCGTTGGCGTTGGCGTCGCTTCGACAGCTGACTATGAATACATGTATTTATATGAAAGTCTCCATATAACCAAAGTTGGGCAACGCCAACGCCAACACAACGCAGAAAGATGGCCAACTCTCAACTTTTCGCGCGCGTCGTTCGTCAGCTGTTCTAAATAATCAAAATTATGTGATTTAATTTTAATTTTTAATCAAATGCGGGCAAGAAATATAGTTTTTAATGCAATTATTGATGTAAAAATTTTGATTTATCAGCCGCTAGTATGTTAATTTAGTGACCAAAGTATTCTGTGCTAAGCGTTCATTGTAGCAAGCACGGGCGTTACGCGCGCCGCTGTCAAAGCGACGCCAGCGCCAACGCAACGCCAAAGTTGTATGTGGACGGGCCTATACATTGGTTACCAGTAACACCTGATTTACATGATTCAAGTACTTGAAAGCAATTCTTGCTCACTCTCTTTTGTGTTTTCTATTTTCTTTTACACGTTTCAATTCTGTTGAATTCAAGTTTTTGGTTCTTTAAATGGGAAGCAACGAAAATGCCAAAAGCAAAGCAAGAAAGTTGAAACGACTTGACGGTACAGACGCATGTGTACGCGTCCCTTTTCTTCTCACCACCTCTCTTCCACATGCGAGCAGAATTGAATTCAATACTTGAACTGTGTAAAAGCAGTCTAACTATAGCAACAACGTAGCGGAGTTTGAACAAAATGCTACCATAAAATGTTTTTTCTGGCACACTTGACGAATTGTGTGCCTTATTTCTATGTGTAAACGTATTTTAGTATGAGTTAAATCGTTTTCAAAATTATTTATTATGTGCGAACGTACCTTAACGATGCAATATCACGATGAATATCGAGCGTGGTGCATTGTGGTTAAAATTTCTCGCAAGATTTTGCATACAACCCTGTGTAATTTTGACATTTCCTTTTGAGAATTGTTTTTTTTCTGTATTATTCAAGGCGTATTTAACAAGGTGGTGTTGGCCGTATATAAGTAAAAAATTACACTAACAAATTATACGCTGATGTCCATACTGTCATTGGTATGAGTTACAACAAACACATCATTTTGACGTAATGGCCTCCACGGAGAAAAACTCAGCTGTCGCCCCAACACCACCTTGTTTAATACACCTTGGTATTATTTGTGAAGTCCGGAACATCACGTCCAGGCCAAGTCAAATTTTTCTGTCGGAGCTAAACCAATTTATTCCAAATTAAAAGTAAAATGTTGGGGCGCACAAGTCTTTTGGCTCGTAATATTACCCAAAACTTGGTTAGGCACAGCAGTCATGGCGGTATTCCCGGAGAGGTGTGTAAAATCAACTTTTTTATGGGGCACATTGTTACATAAGCAGTAAATTGCACGATATTGAACATTAATTATTATTTTGTTGCACAGAACTTGCCTTTTGGTCTAAATAACCGCTATAAACTAACTGCCTACTTCGTGCTTTTCTTTGGATCTGGATTGGCTGCACCTTTCTTGGTTGTCAGACATCAGCTGCTGAAGAAGTAAAATGTAAGGTTAGTAATCAAGATCGTACAATTTTCACTAGACTAAGTACAACTCCACAACAAAGCGCGAAACGCCTAAAAAGGTTGTAGAGTTGTACTCGTAAGTCCGTTCCAGGCACTTGGCGATTTGCAGATTTTTACGCCACCTTTCATAAGTTTTAATAAATCCGAAAACAGCCTTTCCTGTAAATCCTGAAGTACCTAAGTGTGCGTAATATAAACTTTTTTCTCTTTACAGATCTAAATTTATAAGAATAAAGATGAAACTCCCAGAAGGCTTATCCTGGCTTTTTGCAGAAGTGTTAATTACAATTAAAATTAAAGTGAAATTGTATTCACAAATAAAACACTGTATGTCACAGTAAAAATTCTATTATGCACAGTTTTAATAATTTTACAAAACCGCAACATCTAGGACCAGAAATATCCATTTTTTTTCAATAAGATAAATAACTATCCTGTCGTGGGGAATGTTTTTTTTTAACCGACTTCCAAAAAGGTCATCAATTCGTCTTTTTTTATGTATGTTACCGCATAACTTTGGACCACGTTAACCGATTTCTATAATTGGTTTAGATCCGAACATAAAATCTTGAAGAAATTAACGATAATTTTAAGTTTTTATATGGGAATTTAAGTCGGTTTTGTTTTTTGCTTAAAAATTACTTGTTTTTAATAATATTAAACTGCCACCCGTTCCATTTTGTTCGATCCCTCTCGCTTCGAAATAAAAAGAAAAAAATAATATTTTCAATGCTTTTCTTGTCATTCCTCTCTGAAATAAAGTTGACAACGCCAATTAAATTGAAGCATTTTAGCTTAAAAATAGTTACGAAACGAAAGTTTTATTGAAGATAGGTCCCAAAAATGACTGGCCGACTAGGAGTGCTCGTGCGCGGTGTACGCCAATTTTCCACTACCACCAAGCTTTATGGAGGTGGACATGGTAGGCCGGGTTGCCCTGGAGAGGTGAGAAGCAACTGTGATTAAGAAATAGCAACGAGGTTTATTAAAATTTTTTCAAAGAATCTTCCATTCGATTTGAACGCTGGAAAAGTTAAGCTAACAATGATCATGACACTTTTCTTTGGAGTTGGGCTAGGCGCTCCATGGCTTGTCGTAATGTGGTCGTTTATCAAAGGCAAATAATAGCTGCATAATTTTATTATAGAATGTACGAATATTCAATAAAACTCGTTATTTTATAACTTTAGTTCTTGGAAGCTCGCAAGGGAAGGTTTTTAGAAATAAACATTCAATAAAAAATAGTATAAAATATTTACTAGTCATTTTCATTATTATCACAATTCATCTTTGTCATCAAAGTTGTATTCTACATCGTTGGCCATGAAGGAACAATATTTCGCTTGGGCTCCGCAAATTTGAGAGTCTAAATCATCGGCAAGTGTAGGAGCTTGGAAGGCCTTTAAGAATACAATTTCTTGATCGTCAAGTATTTCCAAACACTATTAACAAAAAGATAATGTCAATCTCTAATGTTTAGCATTCCAAATGTTAATACTCACATAGTGACCAAGGCTCTTATTTAAATCTCCATCTTGTACAAAGTCAACGAGGGAAGATTCGGGATTCATCTTGTCATTGACAATCATTTTAAGAAGAGTGAACTTGCCATTGCTCTTATATGTTGCTTTCACATAATCTTCCATTTTATCACCTGAAATATTCATATGTAGGTACATAGATCATGATCCGATCATTTGAAATATCTTGTCTCCAATTGAACCACCACTCACAAATCTTTTCCATTAACTCAGTCAGGTACATCTCCGACTTGATTAGCTTCACTGTTTTACTTATGGAATTTCCATGAGCATCCAAACGAAAGCCACTAACATCGGCGGTTTTATTTGGGTCTTCCTTGGCGATAGCATTCTCCATTTCCTGTACTGTAGCCTTACAGACTAGAAATTGCAATTGTCGATAATTATTAAAAATTTACATACGCCATATTTACATACCATGGCATTTGACCTCCTCTGAGGTGAATCCCTCTACAACGGACCACAGTAGCAATAAACAAGTAAGGTTTAACAATGATTTACCGATCATACTGTTTAATATTTATGCACACGGTTATTTTTGATAAAGTCAAATTTTATAGAATTGATAAATTTATATCAGAACATGAATAAAACAGCATTAAGTGTCAATAACTTTGCCCAAAAAGCCGCATATCTCCAACAAATCAAAAATTATTCCACGTCTCCCTGTTTAATTGGTCAGTTATCGTCTTTTATTGGACTTCACACATGGTATGTTCAGTGAGCTAATAGCTTTGTTCCACACGCTTTCCAGGCTGTTTCGGTAATTAGAGCGTAAAAATAAGTTACTCTCTCACAAGTATAAAAAAAGCCGATTTTTGGACAAAAACCGGTAGAAGTGTTAAATAGCAAAATATCTCACACAAGAGAGAGCAACGGTGGAAGAACTGAGAAAAAATGCTGGAACGCAAAAAACTATTTTTCCTGCAGGTATATAAATGTTAGATGTTTCTTTACAGAATTATTTATTAATCCCACACATTTTACATCACACATTTTAATTATCAAAAGATCTCGTTATTTTGGTACAATTGGCTTCCATTCTGTTAAAAATATTTCTTATAAATTGCATCAGCTCTTTCACTTGTTATTTACGAATGCAACACTGGGTAATTCTCTAGGGTGGGGTAAAAAAGGTGCGGAAAAGTCGGGAGGGGTACTAAACGACGCGTTTCGGGCCCCCTAATAACAATCCGGAGGGGGGAGATAATATTATTAACCATTTAAAAGTTATGAACAAAAAACTTTGACAGTTTTCATGAATTTGCAGGAAGAAAAACTTCGGAATAAATCCTCCAACTTCATACCGAGAGTAAGAGCCAATTTACACGATGACTTTTCACCCTGGGAAAGTCATGCGTGTTGAGCTTGTAGGCAAGAAGTGTAGGGAAGTCAGCAGAGTATCAATGAAGTTAATCGTCCTTACGTTGAACTTTCACTTTCCCAACTTTCTACTGTAAAAATATGTTGCTGAAATTCCTCTCACAACGCAGGTTCACTACGACTTTTAAGTTCTAAATGTCAAGTCAAAATTTGTAGTTTTTTTCATGATCATGGTTTTTTTAATATCAGCGAAATTTCACAATTAAAAACACTCTACTTGGCGTTGGTGTGTTTTTATCGAAAAGTTTTAACATCGAGCAGCATTTGGAGTTTTGTCTTGCAGTTAGTGTCAAATGGAAACTATTTATGGAACATGTTTCCGATTATCAGGTTTTGTGTTTGAGAGGAAAAAGAGAAAACTTGCAAAACAGCAAAAAATCAACTGCAAATTGAAAAAAACGTTTGGAAAGCTAATGCATTGAGAATGATTGTGAGGTAAAAGGAATACCGTTAAAAGCGTAAGTCCAACAAATTAGATTTTTAACACTAGCAAAAACAATCAACGTTTCAAACAAATTAAAGAAAAATTAAAACATGAGCCTCATTCTAAATCTATTAAATACGGTTTACGATATGTGCGGAACGATAGATTACGTTCTGTGGCTATTCATCTTGAAAATTGCATCCCTGCCATAACTCGTTACTTTTCAGCGAATTGCTCAACAATCGCACATCACGCTGCGCGCCATATTGTAAAGTTCTTCAGCAGCAAAATGTACGGTCGGTAAAAATAAATTTTTTTGTGTGTGCTAGTTTGTGAAATATAAAAGAATTTTTGTCAAAAGTTGATTCCCTTCATTGATGGAAAAACTGCAAGCGTGGGAATAAATTCTTCGCATAATTTTGTTTACTATGAGAAGGTAAAAAAGAAGGTGAAAAGTTATACGTAAGCATTAGGAAAAGTGTTGGATCGGCAGGAGGGGTAGTAACATTCATAGCACAAACATACAGTTGTAGAAAAAGGGAGGAATCGGACAAATTTTTCTGCTAACGCAAAAAGGCTTGGTGAAAAATTTGTAGAAGGCCAAAGTCAAGAAAGCCGGGTTGATCAAGGATCAAAAATTTGATAATTTTTCCTCATATTATTGTTAAAAGCAATTGAAACGTGCGCTTTATTGAGTTTTCTTTGAAAACCCTACAACAGAGGTTTTGGGGCCTATAAAGATATATCTAGCTTGTCCTATATCCTATGTACATATGCACATATGTGTGTTCAATGGGAGCAGTGATGAGGCGGCATATGATGAAAACGTTGAATACGCGTTAGAAGAAACATCGATTGCACAAAAGAAAATTTTAATTACCAGAAGCACATAGTTGGTGCTGTAAAAACAGTGCTTAAAATCAACCAATTCTCAAATCAGTCTACACATACATATTTGAGACGGTTGCAAAAGGTAAGTGATACAGAAACTAAATTAGTTAGCTACGTACATTTATAAGCATAATAAAATTGTCGAATGGCATTGTACATTTATTATTTCTTTATACATGTAATTTTATTCCCTGCCCCGCCCGCATACTAAACCAGAAATTTATCTCTTTAATTAGGCGTCCAATCTGTTGTTGAGGTACCTACTCCGTAGGTATGTCAAGAGAATTAAGAAAAATGGTGAATTTCTTTATGCTATTGTTGCTTCGTTGAAGTTATTGACGCTTCGCTGGTATAAAATCCTACCCATTTTCTTTACAAATATTTCTTTTAACAAATACAAATACCAATCGATGGGTGCATATAAATTCTAACTACAAATTTGGCCGTTGAGCTTGTTTCGATTTTTCACATTTGCTGTTGGCGAGGTAATCGCAACCAACATGTGGAATATATTTTCCCGTCTTATCCGCTGTATTTTTTCGAAAGAAGATACTTATTGCGGATATTGTTTTTTATTTAGATATTTATCTACATAATAAATTTAGACTTACAGGTTCTTCTCCTGGATAAAAAGTTTTTGGTAAGCGCCATTTTGAAGATTTTTAGTTAAAGATGCAGTTATATATTTTAAAATAAGTTCTTTCGATTGCTGTCGTCAGTTTAAATATATCCTTAAGTTCCCGAGATATTAGATAAAAAGTATCTTTAACTGCGTTGACCAATACAAAAAATAGTGTTGCTATGCAAAAACGGTTTGTAGGTAATGTAAAAATTATTACTTTAATTTGAAAGGACTGAAGAGCAGAACCTTGCTTTCTCATAGCCCAAGAATAATAGCGCTGAGAAAATATATGGCATAAGTACTAATCTCTTTCGATACTATGAGCTCTTATTTCCACCTGTAAGATATCTGCAAGTATTACAAGGTTTGCCGAGAGTGCGTAATCTTCTTCGATAATCCTGCTGTTCCACAGAATGAAAGCGTTTACCCGTCTTTAATTCAGCAGACTTCTTGATATACCGATGACCCGTTGATGTGCCTAGGATATCTGTGAAGCTTAAACAGTTTTGCGCTTCTTTGTATGCATTCTTAAAGAATGAGGCTTTATTGGCTCATCTAAAATGTAAACTTGTAGAGGGGCACCTAAATATCGTCATTTCAGCGCCATCTATGTTTTGGCTCCATTTTTTTGCAGAAGCACTTATCATTATTATTACCCGTTAATCCATGTTATACGATAAGGACGGGTTCTCTAAATATCTCGAGTCCGGCGCCATCTGTCGGCACCATTTTTTGCAGAAGTAAATTATACGCTGCAGAGCGGAATTTCAAATTCATGTAACGTAACACCAGAAAAGTAGAAAAGATTTATAAATTTAAAAATTAGCCAATTAATCTTAAACATTTCCAATATTACTACAAAAATTGTATACAAATAGTCTTGCTCGATTTGCCGAGTTTTGGAATTTTATAATCCAAGTCAAAATCGACTTCTGTTTTTTGTAATGTCGCGCCAGCGCGTATGTTTCCTAATATCTTTAAATCGTTACTACCAACAGTTGTATTTTTTTTTTTACTGAATAAAGGGCCATTTAATTGCTATGTAAATCCAGAAAAATATTTTTAAAATTTTCACTGTTTCAATGAAATTAGTAAGGGTTATAATCCCTGAACGCGGCCGACGGCCGCCTACTAAATTTTTTTTTGATTGATTGATTGATTTACATTTTCTATGTCAAAATCCTAATCCTAACCCTTGTTTGTAGAGAGGTCCGACGGGGAAGGATGACTTTGGGTGCCGCACCCACTCGGCATCCGCTCCATACCACAAAATAATTAACCAAACACTGAACTTCATATACACAAAAATAATTATCATTCATATTCATTCATTTATTTATTTACTAAAACAATAGTACAATAAGATCTGAGATCTTTTATAGTACAACCAAAAGGATATAATAAGGTAATAATGATTACTTAAACTAAAACTTATAACAAAGTACGACTAAAACTCATAATAAAAAGTACAGACAATTAAACAATACAGTGGTTATACATATTAACTTGAAATTTTATACTCAGATAGCGAATCTCATAACTATACAACATAAATTATTTTAACGAAAGTACGCATATAGAACATCCTTAAATTTGGTTTTATTTACACTACTGCGAGTTGCCGTTGGAATAGAGTTCCAAATTCGAATAGCATTGACAAAGAATAGCCGTGCGGCGGTTAGATAATTATAATCTGGTACTATCAAATCATTAATTCGAGCTGATTTAGGGAAAATGAGCTTGTCATATAGATAACCAGGCTCCTTGTGCACAATAAGTAAGATGCAGTTTCTGGCTTTCAGATAATCAGATATTTCACAGCCTAATAAACATGACCTCCAACCAGAGATATGGTCAAATTTAGCTAACCCGAACACATATCGTGTAACATGGTTGAATGCTACATCAATTTTATGAGCAGATAGAGAACTCAATTTACTATAAACAAGCACAGGGTAGCATATGATTGGCATTATTAATTGTATCGCAAGCTTTCTCCTAACCTGGACCGGCGTATAATTCGCAGAGATTCGTAAATTTCTTAGGATGTTGTATACTTTGCTAACTATCGAGTTCACATGATCATCACATGTTAAACTAGTATTAATGATGAACCCAAGATTAGTCACTTTAGACACAAGTTTTAGACACTTATCAGCTATATATAAGGGCGGCACGTTTGAAAAATTTATTCGTTTTTTAGAGACCGGCAGCACGTAAGATTCATCACTGTTTAGACACAGGTCATTTCTCCTCGCCCATGCAAAGATGGATGTTAAGTCGTTATTAAGCCTTGTACAATGGTCACCTGTGTCCTCATGATTTCCAGACAGGTACAGTTGGATGTCATCCGCATATGCATGCATATATACATGATGGCATGCAGAAAATATGTCATTTATAAAAAGACTGAACAATAGTGGACCCAGGATAGAGCCTTGGGGTACACCAGCTAGCAGTGGTTTAAGACCAGAGGTATTGGAGCCAATTTAGCCCCGAAGCCAAAGTAGCTTTTTAATTTCATACAGAGTAAGTCGTGGTTCACGGAGTCAAAAGGTCCTCTAATGTTATCTAAAATTTTTAAACAATTAAAATAAAATTATTTAAAAATTTCTTGAACTAGTATAATTCTTGAAGACTTTGGAGAAAGTCTATCGGCCCGTTTTTGAGAAATTGCATTCCAAACTTCAATCGATATTTCCCAAACCTGCTGATTTGTACTATGTAGTTTTGGTGGAACTTTCCGATATAGGCGATTGTTAAAGGGGTGCGCATTGGCTTCCATATAATGAATAAACTCAATTTATTTGTATATGGAAGAAAACCGCAACATCCTTGGCGAAAAAAATTCTAAAAAGTCAGCGGTAACTTTTAGACACTTGAAACTTGCACATTATCAGACTAAAATTGATTGGGCTATAAAACTGTGTATTCAGAAAAATTCAAACACTTCCGAGAAAAAAGTTTGAAATTTAGGTGAAAATTTGTTGCACTTTTTTGTAGTTTTCTATAAGTTTTTAAACTTGGGTTTATATGGGTTTTGTTAGATAAAGAACTGTATTTTAATTGAAAATTCTTAAAAATAAATAAATAAAAATAAGTGGCACACAATATCACTTTGAAATGGCGTGCTATAGATATGACCGATACTGTATGTGTGTTTACATTCCTTGAATTTCTTAAAGTTTTTGTTTTATGTAGGAACTCGTTTATTTTTATTTTATATTTATACGCAAACATATTTATGTACGTTTTTCATGTATTTAAATTAAAATTACCAAAGTTTTTGTTTTCTATGTAATAGGTATGATAGGAATACATATGAGTGGAAGATTGACCTATCTCAGCAGCCAGTTCGAAAACGCCCTATCTCAGAAAACTTTTCAAGAACGCCTTATTTCAGAATTTAGTTTAAAAACGTCCTATCTCAACTGAAGATATATTGTAAATATGTTTTCGAACTGGCTGCCGAGATATGTCGATCTTCAAGATCTAAATGTATTCGTCAATTGAACTAAATTAACTATATGAACTAAAGAACTATTTTATTAAGGTGAACGAACTACAACTAAGAACTAATGTGCCCAACTCTAATATTCAGCAAAATAGCTTTCCGTAGAGTAAATACTCAGTGTAAACCTTTAGATAAAGGCTTATAAGAAAACAAGTAAGAAAGTCTAAGTTCGGGCGGAGCCGAACATTAAATACCCGGCGCAAGTATTAAATATATGTTTTTTCCCCTTTCCGAAACCTATACCGCTAGATGGTAAGTCGGGGTGTATCAATTTTGAGTAAATTAGCGTCCTTAAATTTCGAAATATTGCAGTTTCAAGCATTTCTGAAATTTACCGTTATACGAAAATCTGCCGTTATTTTAGTCCGATTTCAATAATTTTCAACATTTTGCTTTTATGTGGCACGCACAATACCCATACCGAGTTTGGTGCAAATTGGTAGAACGGTTACCGAGATACATATATGTGATAATAAGTGGGCGGTGCCACGCCCTTTTTCCAAATATCGTTTTTATCATAAACGTATTTCTTGGTAAAGAATTGTTGCAAGCATCTATTTTGAATAAATTAGCTTTAATATTTACTGATTTATCGAAGATTTGTATTTCTCTAAATTACCGTTATATGGGATGTGGGCGTGGTTATTGTCCGATTTTAAAAATTTTCGGCCATTTGGTATGCTGTACCAATGTATTTAATATTTAATATTTACATTTTAAATCTAAAATCTAGTTATTTGGTATGCTGTACCAATGTATTTCTGTGTTCGTATGGAAAAGTAGCTTATGTCGAAAGGCTGGCTTTAGTATAATGCGGCAATCCCTTTATTTTTTAAACGGCAAGGAATTTTTCGATGAGACTTAATAAGAATATTGACTTGCTAGTATCGGAACTATTTCTTCCACGTTTATTTGTCAAAAGATGTTCAACGGCTTAACGCCAGTGAGTCATTCGCAATGGTATGCTGCGAATGCCGATTTATACTAAAGCCAGCCTTTCGACATAAGCTACTTTTCCATATGAACACAGATTTAATATTTAATATTTACATTTTAAATCTAAAATCTAATTATAAGAATGTTAAATCTTTGTTGCAATATAAGTCTAACAGACTGTAAAAAAAAAAATAAATAAATAAATAAACAACTGTGCCAAGTTTGGAAGAAATCGGTGCAGCGGTACACATGTAACCATTAGTGGGCGTGGCTACGCCCATTTTCCAAAAATCTATAATATTCTTATTTTTCGTCTAAAATTTATTGTAAATATCAATTTTGAGTGAATAATCTTCAGAAGTTACTAAAATATCGTAGTTTTCGTATTTCGGAAAATTACCGTTATATTGGAAGTGGGCGTGGTTGCAGTCCGATTTCGCCCATTTTCAATACCACCCGTCCTACGCCCGAAAGAAGTGCACTTACCAAGTTTCGTTAAGATATCTCAATTTTTACTCGAGTTTTCGTGTGCACAGACGATTAATCGATTTCTCTCTTCATTCTGATCATTTATACATTTGTCTATATCTATCTCGATTCGTTTTGCCTGTTACAAACAACCGTTATGTGAACAAGTACGCTCGGGTATAAAAATAACTACAAAACTAGCATCTTGGGAACACCTGATATAAAGCCCAAACAGCTCATCGCCAACGCGTAAAGGCTCGCAAATCTTTCGCAGAAACTTTCTCCCGAAAACTCCCAAGAGCCGCTTCATCAGATGTGTTTCCATTGTCCATGCCTCCGCGCCCACACACCAGTACAGGCATGATGAGTGACTTATAGAGTGTGAGTGACCTACACTTTTCGTAATTCGTAATTCGTAGCTCCGTTATGAAAACTGAAAAATGGACATGCTGCAACCCTTGCGGAAACGCACAGCACTATCAGTTGTTTTTGAAGTCAGCTGAGTTTACGGATTTTCCAATTTTTCTATATCTTGAAAATCATGTAAGTAACATAGCGGCCATGTGTACTATCCGCAGCACTTAAAACTTAAACTTAAAATTGTAATATCTCAGCGAAGTTTTTGTATTTTTTTCTTAGAAAAATTTCTCTGGCTTGCATACACAACTTCAAAAATGGGCAAAAACGGAATTTTTTGCAGTTATAGGTTAGAATATCTTAAAATCCTGATGTGATAGAGCAATTCTGTGGCCAGATTTTGAATTCAGCGCACCGAAACCCTTCGAGAAAATATAGTCTGGTTTCAGGGTAAAAATTTTGTCGGCCTTTGTAATTTCTCTCAGAGTGAAAATTTAAGTAATCGGTTGAAAATGAAAATGTTCAAAATTTTCGCTTTTTTTATACGGGGTCATTTGCTTTTATTTGACAATTATGAAGAAATTATTTGATATTTAAGTTTCAAGTTTATTTAATGTTTCAATTACATATACATACATTAATTAATACACATATTAATGTAATACATCTAAAAACAAATAATAATAATAATACTAACAAAAGACATTGTAATAACTAAAATTTACATAAGAGGTAGTTCCACATTATCCAATAGACTTTGTCTCAACATTGCCTTGAAAGGCGAAATACTTTGTACGGTTCAAATGCAACTGAGCAAGTTATTGAACTCAATAGGCCCAGCGTACTCTATTCTCTGTTTCCAAGCGACACCTAACAACTTTCAAACATATTCCACTTCGAGTACCAAAACTGGTTTGAATTAATTGAAAGTCTGACTTAGCATATTCCTTGTATAATCCTATAGAGCAATAGCTCAACCGCAGATCGAAAACTACCTTGAGCGCTCGATTTTGAAGAGATTAAAGATTTTAACTCCCGAGATTTTTTATGAGCATATACTATAGGTAAATAAGATAAGTGACTATTAATAGTATAGTATATAATAATTATTAAGTGACTCGATATAATAAAATTTTAACGCCACTCGAAAGTTTGTTCTTGCATTTGTACATAATACCGATTGCAGGTGAGACCCTAGATTTCAGTTTATCTATGTATATTCACATCTAAATATTTAACAGTGTCCGTCTCGTAAATCTCTTTTCCCTCAATGTAAACGCTAAGGCAGTTACCTCCTTTCGGGGAATATACGACCTAAAGCGTACAAACAGCCAACTCTGCATGATCGACACATCATACTCTCCCTGGCATTCACTAAGCGGTCTCTAGTCACTAATAGTGACTTTTGGTGGTGAACTTGGATTTAGAGACTATTTGGTATTCAGTACGCTTTCTCACGTCTCTAGTCTCAAAAATAAGTCACTAATTTGTCAGCTGGCTAAGAGCCGGTCACAAAAATAGAAGTATGTAGGAAAAACTTATTTCTTTCCATTTTGTTAAAAAAACGCGAATATGAAGCGAGGAAATTTGTTCGAAAAGTATTTCATTAGGAAATAAACCAAAATGCTTTAATATCATACAAATGTATTGAAAAAAATATATTTCTTTGTCTTTAAAACATTAAAATCTAAAGATTGTTAAAAAAATAAAGCGAATAAAAAAATACTAAAAATAAAAAATCTTCTACGCCCCAGAAGGACTTGAACCCGGACCCTCTCGGCTGTCAGCCTAATGCTTTGACCACTCGGCCATTGCGACTCTTTGAGCGGTGCGGGCAAAAGGCATACATAAACGCTATCAGTTGATTGTCCGTTTGTTTTCACCACACATTGTTGGTGGACTTTTTGTGACTCTATCCTTCTGAATACCCAAATCGTCCCAAAAATAGTGACTAATTGCTAATCTCAAATTTGGTGACTTGAGATGAGACTGAATTACTGAATCCCATGGTCTATTTAACTTTTAGTTCTGCATCGGGTCTATAGCATTTTCAGTTTAAATGAAACTTTTTTTTTCAAATTAAATGAAACCATTTTCAAACAAAGCGAAACCGTTTTCAAATTAAATGATACCGTTTTCAGGTCAAGCGAAACTATTTTCAAATTAAATAAAACCTTTTTCTGATAAAGCGAAACCATTTTCAAATTAAATGAAACCTTTTTCAGATAAAGTGAAACCTTTTTCAAATTAAACGAAACTTTATTAAAATTAAATGAAATGTTAAATGTTTCATTTAATTTGAAAAAGGTTTCACTCAATTTGAATATGTTTTCATTTAAACTGAAAATGCTATATAAGGATAAAGTAAGCATATGTCATCTGCGAACATAATCAATGCTTAAAAAGTAAGGGCCAGTATACTCCGTCAACTGCTGACTTATTACGAGATTCTCAAAAAACTTATCAATAATATAAAGAAGTGCCACTGGTCTGGTTTAGGTATAGGAACTATTTAATGAAAATGAATGTCAGGATACCAAGAATTCCCATTTATTAAATTAATATGGTGCGATTAAGTTCTTACTTTCGTAGATCATTTTAGGTGTCATATTATCATGGCCACGAACTTTAGAAACTTCATTATTTTTGTTTTCTTTTAGAAAAAAAGTAAAATTTGAGCTTTTATATTTGACCAAAAAAAATGGAAGTATAATTTTAACTGCAATTTTTGATTGAAGAAATATCGGTCATAAAATAACTGTTAATTGCTGACTTTTTTGAAAAAAGTCTGAATATTCTTTGGCTATCAAGCTTCACATTGTTATATATACATATGTATACAAATATTAAATACGCAAATTCTTTTCGACAACCTTTTTGAACTGCAATTTCAAAATTAACTACATATAACTTTCGATCCCTACTAATTTACCTCGAAAGTTTTCGGGGCACGCGAAAAGCGCCTCATATAATTTCGACAGTTATTTTTCTAGGCTGGAAAAGTTTCGAGGATTTTGAGACATTTCGCGTTTAAGGGAATCTTCTAATTTTTTACACTTGCAAGGATCAGGATCATGCGTGAGCCTACATGTTTTTGAGTCACTGGTACTTATTTAAAGCATTTTCTTTGGCGTTAGTTGATTCAGTCATACTGTAAAGGAAATATTCAATTATTGCTTTTTTAATATAATGGATACTCTTGAATATTACCCATATATGTATGTACATAGATTGCAAATAGTACCAAAAACCAGGATTTGGTAAGTTTCGCGATTCTTTGGTATCTACTCATTTCGGGGCAGGTCCGTTTTTTGCTAATTTATTCTCCAATATCCACGCGGACTACACTGCATTTTTTCTTCTAATTCCATTATGCATGGTCTACACACAGCTCACAGCAATTTTCCCTTTACTTTGTTAACGTTTTCGATGTGTTGCACTTTTTGATGAAATATCAAGAGTGTTTTTTTTTCGGCTTGCTTTATTAGAGAGTTTGTTGCTCTTTACATAGGAGGGCATTTCAATACGAATGGCAGTTCGTTGAGGTGCTCGTGTCAGGTGTTATTTTGTTGATGATTTGGGTTTTACTGGAAAATCCTTCCACAAGACACTATACAATTTATCAAGAATTGCAAGATTATAAAGTATTGCACATAATGCATCCAATGTCTTTGTTTGCAATTCAGATGACACACATATATGCATGTGAGTTGGTAAATCTCTGCGGCCGACTTGAATTTTCTTAGGTCGGTGTTATGCAGACAAACTTTTGTTTGCCAAATTAAATGGCGGCTGCTTAGTTTGCTCGGAGGTGGTTATGTCGAGTTTGGCACAGGGTTGCACGTTCATTATGGTTTTCATGGCTATTGCCAACACGAAATGAGAATTTCAGATGTACATAACGCGCAAAATTTAAAATTTTTGTATATGACAACACCGAATTTGCTGCAGTTTGACCAAACAAAATTAGTTTGCTGTGAGAGTCGCCAAACTCGCTCTCTCCGAGTTTGCTGCAACAACAATTGCACGCAGTTTGCCAAACAAAATTTCTGCATAACACCGACCTTAAACATTTACTCCACCAACTCACATTTTTTTGGTTTAATTAAGCACTGAATTTGCAACGACCGCGTTTTCCCCATCTAACAGATACATTTTAGGTGTATTTATGTTTACCAATTACTTGTTTTCGTTCGCAAAATCGTGTTAACTCTTTCAAACATATCGCACATTGTATCGCTATCTTTCACCTTACGTAAGTGATACGTATTTATGTACATATGTACATATGTAGCCAAGCTTGCCATCTCAATGAGTAGTATGTCGCTAGTTTAGCGCAATGCATATAAAATACGAATGCACGGGGTTCGAATACACATTGATACTCTCAAAAACGCACAAAAATGTGAGAATTTAGTGGCTTTGAAGAGCTTATGGCGGCAGAGGGTCGTCGAGGGCAGGGTGTTTATTTTGCGGCAACTTGTGCACAGCAACCGTTGAACACCATCAAGAGCAAGCACGTAGCCCCACATCCGCCTGGGCAATGAAATTCGTTGAGAAGGCATTGAGAGTTGCAATTTATGTATATCAGGCGTCGCGTTGTGAACCCATCCGCTCGCGAGACCTCTCCAGCTACTTCAAGCGTTCATCATTTTGCTGTATCTGTATTTACCACAGCGATTGCACTCATGTGGGACGTAAATCGAAGTGAAAGAGAAGAGGGAACATAACCAATGGCGGTTATGGCTCTTGCCTGATGACTTCCGATTGCTGACATTTCGCATATACTACTAGATGTTGTTGATTTTATATATGTATATACAAATTTTCAAGTCTGTTTAGTTTCGATGAAGTCAACCATCAGTGCCACGAGATTCCCAACTTCCTCAACAGCATATGACTAAATTTGAATGTGTTAACTTATCTGGCCTCCTTACATTATCGGTGGACCTCCCTTTAGTTTTAATATATAAAGGTAGAAATTATGTAAAGTAGTTGTACGTATTATGAGAAGCTCACCAGTTTCAGCACCAGTGTTTTAAGTTCAATCGTTGGTGTAAACGTGTTTTAAAAGCTTAAAAGTCTGACCGACCACAGATCAATGCTGGTGTGGCCGGAGCGCCGCTAAGCACACGGTGCTGTTTTTAGCACTTTGTTGGCAAGAATGTGTGCGCTAATAAAAATTTGCTCAAAAAGTGCCGTGTTCCCGAAGATGGAACGAGAGCTACCAGATTGGTTTAGTTGTTGAGCGAATATAAATTAAATAATTTAAATTTACTACACATTTCTATAAGTTACAGAACATCGATTGCACAATTTTTAAATTTTTCTCTACGTACTAATGATTTTGCCCTTACTGGCCGCCTCCACAGGATAAAATTTATTGCTGCCCAGCTGTCATTTTGGTAGCTAGATATATGTTATATCAGTGGCAATATTTGTGTGGGCTTTTTATATCTTGATATAAGCATTTGTAAGATAGCTTTGAAAATGTATTTTTGCCGGATTTAATCGCTTAAAAAATTTAGAAAATATGCTATTTTACATCCAAGTACATAATTACAAATATTTTAACAGGAAACAGCTCAATTTTTGCTTTTCTATTAAAATAATAATGATGTTACAGCCACAAAGTTTTCGTGCAAATTGCCGGCAATAGATGGCAAGATATAAGCTCTGATATATATTGCTCTTTAAGAGCAATGAGCGGTCTCCATTAGCTATTTATATTCTAACATATGTATCAAGATATAAACTTTATCCTGTGGAGACGGGCAGTTAGGCGTTAGCGACTTTCTCACATGTTTGAAAATCTCGCTTGCGTTCTACTTTTTTCTCTCGCAAGCGAAATAGAGTTTTGTTGGCAGGGCATTTGGCATACTTTTTCATTTGTAAAATGACGCCAAAGACGAACTTTCGAGCTTTTCAGGCTAAATTTGTATTTTCCACCAAAATAAATGATGCTTCTTCTCTGACGAATTCTGCGAATTGAGAAAATACCTGTCAACAACGAAAATTATAGTTGAAAGCATGCGAGATCTCGCAAACCGCTCGGTATGCGAGAAAAAGTACGCTTCGCACTTTTTGCTGTCTACACGTGCGGGATCTCGCAAGCAAGATTTTGCAGCACGTGAAGACGGCCGGTTAGCATGCACAAGCTGTGGCTGGTGCTATATTGATTTCTAGCGAAGAGCCTAACCCTGGGATTCACTAAATTTGAGATTATCAATTAGTGACTATTTTTGCGACTTGAGACGATTTGGGTATTCAGAAGGAGAGAGTCACAAAAAGTTTACCAAAAATGTGTGGTGAAAGCAAACACAGACAATCAACTGATAGTGTTTATGTATGCCTTTTACCCGCGACGCTCAAAGAGTCGCAATGGCCGAGTGGTCAAAGCATTAGGCAGGCAGCCGAGAGGGCCCGGGTTCAAGTCCTCCTCGGCCGTAAACGATTTTTAATTTTTTTTTTTTTATTTAGTATTTTTTATTAGTTTTATTTTTTTACAATCTTTAGATTTTAATGTTTAAAAAACAATAAAATATATATATATTTTTTTTAATACATTTGTATGATATTAAAGGATTTTGGTTTATTTCCTAATGAAATTCTTTTCGAAGTTTTTCCTCCATACTTCTATTTTTGTGACCGGCTCTTAGCCAGCTGACAAATTAGTGACTTAATTTTGAGACTAGAGACGTGAGACAGCGTACTGAATACCAAATAGTCTCAAAATCCAAGTTCACCACCAAAAGTCACTATTAGTGTCTAGAGACCGCTTACTGAATGCCAGGGTAAATGTATCTTATAGCTGGGCTGCGGATGTTTATGCAGAAGTGCGAAGCCTAAAAATATGTACTACTTAAATATGTTTAAGCGGCATGTACATATGTCTACATTTGTCTCGATTTTCTTTCCATGGCTGCCGAATAGAAGAAACTTTTCACCGAATCATGGCCCGGACAGCGTAATCGAATTTTAGAAATAATTTTGGACATAGTATTTACCAAAATTAGTTTTGCAAATACATGCGACGTTAATAATTGCAGAGAAAACGCTTCAAGGTTTTAGCCACGTTTTTCGCATTGAACAATATAATTAGTAATTAAAAACATAACCAGGATAACCTTAAAATTTAGTCCAGAGGGTTTAGCCAAACCTAACTTACACTTTGTATAGGACTTTTTCCTTAAAAGAAATTGACGTTCTTTCTTTCCGGTCGTGTTTTTGCAAAATTTCAGGTCCCCAGTCGTTACTTATGTGGGATAAGAAATAATTGATTATTCCAACGAATGCATTTTATATGCTTTAGATATATTATTAGATATTTTCCTTTAGAAGATAAGTTAAAAAAGGAAATTATTTTATGGTATTTTCGCTTCTACCGAAAAATGTCGCCTTTTGATTGCCCCTTTCTCTTTTCGTGTTCGATTCTAAAATAAAGGCAAACGGAGCTAAAATTTTGTGTTCGTTTCTTAACATGTCATACACTTGGAACTGGCCGTCTCCACATGATAAAATTTGTCCCGTCCAGCTGTAATTTCGGCTGCTAGATATAAGTTATATCAGTGTCAATATTTGTGTGGGCTTTTTATTTCTTGAATGAGCATTTGTAAGATGGCTTCTAAAACGTATTTTTGCCGGATTTAATTGCTTAAAAAATTTAGAAAATATGCTATTTCATATCCATATATATATTGCTCATGAAGAATAATGAGCGGGTCTCCATTGGCTATTTATATTCTAACATATGTATCAAGATATAAACTTATCCTGTGGAGACTGGAAGTAAGGCAAGAAAGGCACATTCTCTGCCCTTTGAAGCTTCGCCAGGGGAGAAGGTTGCCCTGAAAATCAGATGGTTGCTTAAAACGACAATATAATGAAGTACGTGAGCTGGACAGGACAAAAGACAAAACATGCCCTCTTACAGGGGTGAGTGCAACATCAAACAAATTTTGCACTGTGGGAGGGCAACATTTTTTGAAAGAAACGAAATCACCAATAGTCAGCTGTCGAAGCGACGCCAACGCCAGCATAACGAAGCGCTTTAAATAATACACTGCATTCAAAAGATTTTAAGGTGTAAAATTTATTAATCTGGCCGCACTGAGAAAAACACACACAAGATTGCATGGCGACGAAAAATACCCCGCAGGAAAATGTAAGAATATATATATCTTCGCTACTATGTCAAACTATCGAATGTGCAGAAATGCTTTTTCATTTACGATACCTTGCGCATGCGTTGGTTGGCAAATCGACGAATTTCTAGTCTTCTCAGCAGCAACAACATGACAACAACATTCTTTACAAGTTTCTTTGCTCTCCTAAAAAGTACCGATTTCCATTTTCGATAGTTTGACATGGTACCGACGATATCTCTGATGCAATTTTAAAAGTTTGATCGAATATGAATATAATGTGCAGTACCAGTACGAAATTGAAATGAATTACATAAATTATTACTGCGATTTATGTCAAGGTTCTAGCTCTAGCAAGTGACTACTAACGGTCCGATTTTCGTGAAATCGTAAGTAAATGTGATCACAGAATCCGAATTCCAACGAACGTCGTATGCATTCAAAGTATATTATACGTTCATAGCTATTCGAATTTGGTCATAGCATTTTCTTGAAAGAAAAATTGGACAGCGTTGGATTCAGTGATACCCCCGATTATAGAGTCGTTAAAGAAACTTAACACACCAGAATTTTGAGACCACGTGAAAGAGCTGTCACACTTGTCCGGCGTTCGAAACTGATCTCTTGCGAAAAATTTGCCCGAAACTGCTGTCAATTCTTTGCACGTGACAAATAATTAAGCTTAACTGAATTCAAATATTTATTTCTACATACACTTAAGATTACATAATTCTTTAATGTAGTAAGAAAATATTTAAAGTAAGTTTAAAGTTTATAGGATGTTTAGTCATTTGAATTCTGGCTAGCGATTCCTACCCGGTATTTAAACATATACATACGTGAGAGCCGAGTGGAGCACTCGTTGAGAGACTGATAAGTGGTTACCACTGTTTTTGTTTTCCCATGAGTTCTCAAAAACAAAAGTACCTACCTACCTATTTGCAAAAAGTTTTTCTTATTAAAGAAGTAATGCCCCGTCAGAATGGGTACTTTGCGTACGTTCCGCTCAAGGATGAAACTGACAGTTGAGTAAACTGTGTGTGTTTGCATAGAGAGCGTCAGATTGAGAACCCTTGCGTTGACGGACCCAACGAACGTTGGCCAACACTCAACTTTTGACGCACGTCATTCCGTCACTGCTGAAATTTGTATAACCTTGCGTTTACACAAGACCGTTGAGAATATGTATTAATTGTCAAATGGTTTGAGTAAAGTAACCCCCCAATTCTGTGCAATTGACCAATTGTCAAGCTTGACTATTTGTCAATAAATTTGTGCCTAAATTATGCTACATAAATTTATTTTAGACGCTTTAAAAGTTCACAACAAATTTAGCAAATACAGACAAATCTTAGCGACATGGTTTTAGGCGCAAATTTATCGACAAATAGTCAAGGTTGATTATTTGTCAAGTGCACAGAATTGGGGGTTAGTATCAAATAATAACAATTAGATTAAATACACTTGTCTATATATGTCACTTGTCACTATATGTATGCAATTTTTTTCGAGATTCTTTCGTGTGGCAGCACCGTTCAGTTTGCTCGTTTGCAGTCGACGAACTTCGTCTTGCTTCGCTGCCAGTCTTTTGAACACTTTGCATTTGTCGTGGTTTTTAATCGAAAATGTTTGCGGCGGCGGTAAGATGTAGGAAAACGTTTTCTCGCCAAATTTTTGTGAATATCTGTAGAAATTCCTTGAGAAAAAAATTATTAAAAAAGGAATTCAATAGTGAAAAATTTTTGAAAATTAAAGAAGACTAAGGAAAAGTTGAGATAAAGCCAATTGAAATCGTTAATGAATGGGTAAATATAAAAGTGATTTATGTATGTATTTGGTGTAAAGTGAAACATTAAATAAAGTTATCGAGCCAAATTGTGGCGCGGTAAGCGGGCACAGCTAATTTGCACAGAAATCTAAAGAATATACTAAAAACTACGAAGAAAGTGAACTTTGTTGGAAAAAATCTGTATTCCATAGCTGAGCTGAGATAGAAAACAAAGGCCAATTTAAAATTGGTTTTTTTTCGCATTTGCTGACGGTGCTGATGTAAGTGGAATTTTCCTTATGTTGGTGGTTTTTATCTGGGTTATAAATGTTTTAGTGCATCTTAATGAGTTGAAAATCAATTTCCTTTGAAAATATGTAAAACTAAGCCATATTTTTCCCATATTTTGAGGTGCAGAACTTGAAAGAAAAAATACATACATTTTTAGGTTAGGTCAATTCAATTGGTTTATATACGTCGTTTTGTTCCTCTGCATCACCTCCTCTGTCAATTGAACACATACATACGTATACTCGCGCTCGTGAATATAAAACACACACTCGCATGATATATGTAAAAGTCCAAACACATGCATACTTATGTATACATATTCGTATATGTATATACAGTGAGTGCATATATGTGCACGAACATTTTCTTTTCTGACAATTGCGTATGACTGGCAACGACGATAAAAGTCTACGGCGAGCCGCTCTGCTGGGGCTGACTTTTATACGATACATAAATATGTACATATGAATGTAGATATGTATATACATATATATGTATATCTACATGTGTATATAAAAACGACAGATAGGATTGTTGCCACATTTAAAGCATTATGTGGGAAAAGTGAAATGTTATTTCAGCAATTAATACCTAATATGATCCAGAAAAGGCGTAGTAATTTTGGAGAAATAGAAATTTTGATAGTTTTACGAAAAACGTTTTTTAAGTTGAAAACGGCAAGTGACAACAACAGCAAATCGCTGCAGATGTTCGTGAGCACTCGGCTGTTCGGTTGTTGTACGCCTTTGCTAAAAAAAAATGAAAATACGGCCAACGTATACCGAGAACGACTTGAAAATGTAGTTTTATTTATTTTAAGCCGTTGCTTTTGTTTTCAGTTTTTAGTAAGTTTGCAAATTTATTCTAAGAGCCGTATTGGGTGGACGGATTAAAATGGTCGACAGAACTATTTAAAATTGCTGTGCATTTACTTATGTACATATAATGGCATGAATCTAATTATATGAAGTGTAACTTTTAAGGGCCTTTGCAATATAATGAAATTTCCACCTTATATTTTATTATACACACATGTGTATATTATTAATAATATGCAGCACCGAATGCAAACACAATATGTCAAATGAAGATAAGATACCCGCAAAAAAAATGGAGGGAAACCCTACGCATGCCCACCCTACCCCTCCTCAGTGAGACTCGGTGCCATTTTCAGATTGTAAAGGCACTGCTTTGTGGAGCTCTTGTTTGGAAGTCAAGCGTATTTAGTTTGCTTTGCCTGCTGTGTAGTACAATGACGCGGAGTGCTTGCGGGCGCATACCGTGTATTCCTATACAGCTTCACCACCCCATTCACCGCCAAGTTCCTCTCTTCTCCAACAAGGCAAGTCTTGAAAATCGCATTCGAATATTCCACTCTGTAGCTTTTGGTTGTCGTTGCCAGTCAGCGTCGTCACTGCTGACCCATTCAAAACAATAACAAAAACAACATATTCAAACTACTCGCACACAAGTAAACCCATTTTCAAGGATTGTGTCATTTTGTTTCTCATTTACACCCATTCGTATGATGATGTCAAAACTAGTGGCGCTCATTTAGTGGCGTTTCACTTTAACAGCCGTGTGTGTTGGATTGGTATGGCTCGGGTCGTCGCTTTCTCTTGGGTATATTCAACGAGTACACATATCAGCAAAACGACGAAGTGTTTGTATTTTTCTTATCTCTGCTAGTACAGTTTACAATAATAAAAAATTCGGATACTCAGACACTGTTAAATCGATTAAAAATATAATTTTGAAAAATAATATGGATGAGCTAGTTTTGAATGCTTAACTAGATCTATTTATTTATACTGCTCACCTTTTTCACTTGGACAAAACGTCTAACCCGCCTCCTATTGAATAAAAAACGAGTTTCGTCACTGATGTAATAAAATTATATGCATATGTAAACAGGGTTGCCACTTTGGTAGATTATTAACAAAATTGGTACAAAAAGTTGGGGTTGGTAAAAAGGTAAATTTTTTCTCATTTTGGTAGATTTTTGGTAAAATATTTAGTATGAAAAACAAATAAAGTTTAGTTCCCACTTTATTTTTCGTAGTTAACTTTATATTATAAACTTCTTTCCAAACGTGTAGTCTACTTCATTGCATTAATAATATTTTAAATGATTCAATGGCATGAATTACACCCTATGATTTTTAAAAAATAAATAGTAAAAAATCACCCCAGAAAACAGGGAGCAAAAAAATTCTCTTAATCAACGGGAATTTTTAGCTGCATATTGTTGGTTATACTAAAATTGCATGGACTATAAGGCAAGAATTGTAGCGATTCGCTCCCCTTTAAAAATGAGGACGAAAGAGTTGACCAAAGAAGATTTTACGCTTAAATGTCAAAAATACCCAAGAAACTGCGCAAAGAAAAAGTCATCGTGTAAATGCACGAAGATTTTCGAAGACTTTCTTAAAACGGAACGTGCCAAAAACGCAGGGTGAAAAGTCGTCGTGTAAATTGGCTCTAAAACTGCATACCCAAAAATTCGTAGTAAAAAGTTCGATAGTTAGGCGAAATTTGTTTGAATTTTTCTAAATGTTGTAAATAGCTTCAATCCTAGATTTTTATGGGTTTGGTAGAAGCGCAAATACTATTATTGTCCAAAATAATCCAAACAAATTTTTACTTGAAAACATTGTGAATATTAAAAAAATTCCAAGCTGCTTTTGAGTCACTGTATTTGTTTATAATAACTCCAGTTGAAGTTTTTTCAAGACGACGACGACGACAACGACGACGACGACAATAATGATGCTGCTTTTAGTTTCATCACTTTCGCTTTTGGTTGAAGAAAACCGAGAAGATGCCGTTAATATCATCTCAAATACCATATCACTATTTAAATAAAAAGTTCCTTAAAAAACAATTTAAATTTTTATTAATATAAGTAAAATATTAGAACAAAACTTTAGTTTTTATTAAAATATCCAGAAAAAGTTATTGGTAGATATTTTCAGGATTTTTTTTTCATGTGGATGGTAAGTATTTTTTTCGTCAGTGGCAACTCGCTCTTTATGTAAATACAAAATACATACATAGAATACTCTATATATGTATATGTATGCAGGTACAAAAATACGTCACCCGCGTTCAACTAATTAGGAACGAAATTCAAAATGATATTGTTTGCAAATTATGCTTTTTTTAACCGAATTCCAAAAAAGGAGGAGGTTATCAGTTCGTTTCATTGAAAATATAATTCAATCTGAATATAATGAGCTTAAAACGGCATACTCGAAAATTTTAAAAAAATTGAATGAAGTGTGAAATGTTTGATTTTTATTTTTAACCGACTTCCAAAAAAGGAGGAGGTTATCAGTTCGTGGGAATATATTTTTTTTATTTTTATTTTTTTTTTATGTATGTTACCGCATAACTTTGGACCACGTCAACCGATTTCGATAATTCTTTTTGCATCGGAAAGGTAGTGTCTCAGAGGTGGTCCCATACTAATCTGGTTGAGATCCGATCACTCCGATTACTCGTTATTTCTGTAAACTTTGTGCAACCTTCATGCGGTTTCCGTTCTTCATACATACGTAGAACGCACTATATTTTTAATGAAAAGTATTTAAAATAAATAAACATAAGTTGCAAAGTTTGCTGCTATCTTATTGACCACAACTGTATGCGTTCAACTAATTAGAAGCGAAATTCAAAATGATATTTACAAATTATGTTTTTTTTTTTTATTTTTAATAATTTTCATTTAGTTAAATCTGTAACAGAAACCATAATAATAGAAGTTTCAAAGCTTGCAAAAATTGCAAAAAAAAATGCAAAAAAAAATACATTTAGACTGCCTCAAAGCCCATGAAGTTTTTTTATATTTTAAATGGGAAAAAAATTCTCGTACAAAATGGTATAGAATTCTTGAAGATTAATAATTTTCGATCAGAAAGCTGTTTCTCTTTAGCAGACTTCCAATAACAATACACAATTGCTTATTTAATTATTTTTTTAATGTAAACCATTTTTTATACATAAATCCCCCAAAAATACCCACAACAAATCGTTAGTATTAAAAAATGCTAAAATAATTCCAATAACAACTGTGCAAAAATTTTAACAATTCTGCAAAGTTTCAATCTAAATTTTCAACTTTTTACAGGCCTATTCTGCGTTGGTAACAAAAACTTTGTTACCGGTAAATTTTGTTACCGTCTCATACGCAGGTGTCAGTGTCAGTTTTAAGTTGTCTTTGATTTTTGATATTTTTTTTCTGACTGTATACGCATTTTTTTCGCACAGACAAATTTTATTTGAAGGAAATACAACAATAATATAAATCTAACTAAATTTGTACTGTTTGCACAACACTGTATGTTTGTACTTACGAAATACACCAGCAATTTAATTTTACCTTAAAGTGCTGTCCAAACCACCGAGGGTAATCATTTGTTGACAAATCCTAAACTCCCGGTGGTCTACACAAAGTTGGGTTCTTGAGGGATAGACGAGACGAGAAATAAGAACAAAAGCTCATGTAACTTCCCCCAAAGCACACTTTCAAGCCGAGTTAAATTTAGTGGTGTTAGTTGTATGCAATTGGCTTGCTTAGTGTAGACTGGTATTGGCACTGTCCATACGATCAATATTTTTATACCCTAGCGCACTTGTGCACAAGCCTAAAGAAATCGAGTTAGATATAGAAAAATGGGGCAATTCACGTCAAAGGTCCCAAGCGCGCTGAACGATGCAAAAAAGCTACTTTTCTATTAGCTGGAAAGCAGACAAAAAATGGGGGAAAAAATTCGACAACTATGATTTCTATAGATTTTTGTATTTCGCCGAAAGTATTGCGCCTTTTATCACTGAATGGTCTACAAAACTGCATACCCAGAATTTTTCTGAAAGCTCTGATTATAAAGTTAAAAAATTAGAAAATTGGCTGACTTCCAAAACGTATCAATACAAAGTTTGGATATTGTTATACTGCGGTATTCAAACTGTTTGTATATGCAGATTATCACATAACCAGATAACTTGATAAGCACGCAAGTGTGAACAACCTTAATGAAACATTAACAAAAAAAAAAATAAATATCTAAAACTTTCAACATTTTTTATTTCTATTATTTTTTTCACCACTGTTTATGAAATTAATGAGGTATCTCCATTTGTGTGCACAAATTCACAC
This sequence comes from Rhagoletis zephyria, assembly GCF_001687245.7. Classification (NCBI taxonomy): domain Eukaryota; kingdom Metazoa; phylum Arthropoda; class Insecta; order Diptera; family Tephritidae; genus Rhagoletis; species Rhagoletis zephyria. Next base: position 92,128 of record NW_016157124.1, on the reverse strand, counting down.
AGCCAGCATTTTTCCTTTCAAATATTTTGTACTTCATCTTTGCGCGAACTAAACATTACTTGGTTTTGAAAACAAATCTTTTAGTGGAAAATTATTTAAAATAGTACATACGCCTTCAATAATGTAATATATGTATGTATGTTCATACAGAGGTATGTACATATATTGTCAACACATGATTGTAAGTAACAGATTGTTTGGTATTATTTTTGTTAATTTTACTTGCTTCAACAAAGCAAGCCAGCAAGCAAGTGCACGTATTTGAGCAGGTCAGACTGATGACGTTGGATACACTATTTTGTGGTGAAGTTTGTGTGGGGAATGGGGCTGAATATATACAGTGACTCAAACAAATGGCCACGTGTTTTTTTAATATTCGTAATATTTTTCCCGCAAATTTTTTTTTCTGTTATTTTATATAAAAATATCGACTAAGCTTTAATCCAAACCGTGTAAATCACAATTTTAATCTTTGTACAAAATTTGGGAAAATTCAACAAATTTTCATCAAAATTTAAACTTTTTATTCTGCGCAATTTACAAAAACTTGCGTTCATATTTTGAAATTTTGTTTCTGACGGTCTCCCGCGCTTTATTTTATAAGAAATTCATACTTACATATATGACAAAAGTGCCAAAAACCGTCACAAAAAAAAATCACAAAAATCAACGCGATTTTTTTAGCCGCTTGAAACTTGCATTTCATTAGACTAAAATTGTACGTGCTATAAAACTACATACCCAAAAATTTTCTAAAAATTCAGAATAAAAAGTTGAAACTTTGATGAAAATTTGTTGAATTTTGCTTGAGTTTGTATAAAGTTTGAAACACGGTTTCGGTTAAAGCTTAGATGATATTTATATATAGAAATAACAAAAAAATGTAGCTCGAAAAACATTACGAATATTTGAAGAAAATCAACACGTGGTCAATTGTTTGTGTCACTATACATAGTATGTATGTACGCGTTAAAGGTGTTCTTACGCGGTATGTATTTGCATGTGTACATGCCACTTTTTACATATGAAAATGCCTACATATCGGGTAAAGGCAAATTAGGTGTGTTTCTGTATAAAGTAGATGCACGTACATACGAAGTAGAAATGTTTCTATTTTCATCTGACACAAAGATAGAATCATCTGAGTTTACTTTATTTCGTTTTCAAGGAACATATTTTTCAATGGTTAAATAAAGTCTGTGAATTTGACATTTACAGATGCAAATACATATCGTGTAAGAACACCTTAAGCTTCAGTGACTAGCTGTTGTTTTGCTTGCATTCTCCATAATGAAGCTCTTAACGTAGTATACATTAAAACTAATTTAAGTAAATACACATACTACGTACATACTTACATATAGTACATATATAAAATGTATTGCAAGTAGAGCTCATAGGCGAAATCGTTTTTCGATTGACTCAAAACATTTAATTACATACGTATATATTTTAAGTTTTTTTAAATTTTTGTGGCCTGATTCTGGCTCTGAACATGTGCTTTTCCCAAGCAATCTCAAGAAATATAATTCATTCAAAACTACTTTCTTATACTTATTTTAGCCACATCCTCTAAAAAAAGTGTGCAGAGTATTTGAGAGTACCCAGATATGAAGTTTGTGGATACTGTCATGTATGTGCAGAGGCCTGACCTCAAAATTTTGAAAAATTTGACCCTCAAAACTTTTGAAAATTTTCGTCGGTTATTCGTTCAACTTCATTAACCAATGGTAGACGGTTTTCCCATTAGTTTACGACGATAGAACGATTTGCAGATGCATTCGGTTACAAGTAGTCGGTCATTTAAGGTACAAGAGGTACGAGGTGACTTATGCCACTTTCAAAATAAACGGTTCATTTGTATTTATGTACGTACACTGAACAGCAAACGACTGCATACACCATTTATTTTTTAAATGTGCATTATATTTTGCAAGCTAAAATTTGATTATGATTATATTTTTTTTTATAATTATGGATCCTGCTTAAAACAAAATCGTATAAACCAAAGTTTCAAGCTTTATACAAAATTAAGGAAAATTCAACAAATTTTCATTAAAATTGTAAACCTTTTAATCAGATTTTTTTTTTTTAATTTCAAAAAGAATTTTATAGAACATTAAATTTTAGTATGTATAATGTGTAGAAATTGAGTGGCTGAGAAATTGCGTTTTTAATAATTTTTCCTGGCGGTGCTACGCATTTTCCTCCATATAAAAAAGTCTCAATCATACTTTCAAAACATACTGTCATAGTAATCTGAATATTAGAAAAATCTTCAAAAATTTGAAAATAAATCATTTGCGGACATTCACATTTGCGTGGTTATCTGGTTAAAAAATGTGATTCTATAGGGTACTTTATTGTTGTAAGCTGAGTAAAAAAAATAACCACATAACCAGATTTTCTATAACCAGACAGTTGTGAACGCCCGGAATTTCGGAAGAAAATCAGTAAAGTAATGATAATAATGCTCCGCTGTGAAGAACATACATATTTAGTTCCGAGTTCGTGTCCAGCTTTTCCTCCGATATTCTTTAAAAATTCGTAAAGAAATCGTTACAGAAACTTAAAGCTTTCGTTAAGATTTTTTGAGCAATTCGAATAATTATCTAAAAAAACATTTTTCGAATAATGCCCAACTCTGGTTACAATACGTTTTGTTATAGCCGTATAAAATAATTTTAAAACTATAATTTGTTATAAAAATGTGGTTTTTCAAACCATCTCTATGCATATTTTTATCAAAATATTTCATTAATCAAATTGTGTTTCTCTTTTTTCATATCCAAATATAAAACACAATTGCTACAATCAACATTGTTTGCGGAACCAGAATTCAGAAGCAAAGGTTGTAGAAAAAGTTACCAAACTCCAATTTCCAATTTGTTTTCTGTGAACCGACGTTCGCGCTCAGCGCAATGAGAAAACAACGCAGCAGCAGTTACTTTTCTGAACAACAAAAGCCGCAGAAATTCCGTAAAGATAAATATCAACAAAATAATCCACTAATATATACATTTCAAAAAAAGGAGTCGAGAATTCAAGAAAGGGAAGTTAACTTTCAACCTTTTGATAGTTAAGCGAAGTATCAGAAAATACCACATACATTGGGAAAGCGTACAATAAAACGGTGTCGCTGGCTTTCCCTTAATATATAAATACATATATATATATTAAATTCGTTAAACGTCATCAAACTACTGCATACAGTACGTATTGAGAACGACGACATTTAACTGCAGAAATTGCAACCAAAATGATGAAACGTACGCGTGTGGATGAAGTCCAATATGGCACGCGACCTGGCCCTGGTGGAGTGGGCGGCAGTGGCGGTGGAGGTGGTGGTGGAGTCACTGGCGGTGGTATTGTGGGCACCTCCAACCCTGGCAACACTGTGAATCTTGGAAATGTAGTCCCTGGTAGCCACGGTAGTGCCAATTTAAGTGTTGGACTATCTGGAGGTATCGCTGGCGGGTCCATGCCCCATCACCGACTTTTAACACCGCAACATGGCGGTGCCCAAACGATTGCTTACTTGCCATCGACAACACCAGCATCGGCCAATTTGAAAAATACTGGCGGACTAGTGGATAGTAGTAGCAGCGGTGCAACAAGTCACGGTAGTGGTGGCAACAGCGGCAGTACAGTGCAGTTAACTGGAGGAACAGTTGTTACCTCTGGCGGTGGAGTTGCGGGCACGGGCAATGCAGGAGCTGTTCCCACACAGGCTGTGCAGTATTCAACTTGTAAGTAGACGAAACACTAAGATTAACGTATAATTATAGACACGTTGTCATAGTTGTAAGTTGCAACGTCAATTAAATTACCTCGAAAGTTTTCAATTTAAAGCAGATTTTAAATATTAGTCAATCGGAGACATGCTACTACAGGAGTTTTTGCTAGAATGACACTGAACGGCGTCATTCATTGGAAATGAACTAGTACTTACCCAGCAGACATTTAGGTTAGAGAGCGATAAGAAAACGATTCGAATTCTAATGTGATTCACTAAGGTAGAAGCGAGACACCTCTACACATTCTCACCGAGTGTGATTCAGTCTGCAGGAGACGTGAGAGATGTTAAGGACCAATGTGGCCACAGCTTAAGCACATTCACTCCCTATCCCCAAAGGTACTGTTGAACTTTCTCAGGGACTTAGGGTTAGAGGAGGTAGACCTCTTCTAGGTCGCGGTGCAAACCTCATTTTATTATCGATCTATCTAAGGTCGATTAGAAGACGATTAGAGAAACTGTCGGGAATTGTAGCATTCTCTACAAAAAGCACGTACACACGTTAATAATTTTTATATATAGGAAATAAATAGATAGAATAGATATTAACCAAAATTACAGAATCTCGAAATATTATTTAAGATTACATTTTTAAATTTTTGAATTTTGGAGAACAAAACATCAATTTAGACATTATTTTATTCTTTCAGCCTTTTTTTAAACTTAGAACGTCGTTTTAGAGACAAAACTTTTTATTTTTTTATTATTTCATTTTTATTTTTTTAAATATTAATAGAGTTTCAAATGTTAAAACCTGATTCAAACTTCTTTATGCTTACGGGCCATAAATTTTACTTTAGTGTAGGAACTGTTGTTAGTTTTTTAAATGCTGCGTACTTTTCATCGAATCGAATTAGAATTTTACAAAGTTCGTAAGCTTCATCATTTTTTATTATTACTACGTTTATATTATTATGGATTCTTGTTTGTTAAGATATTATAGAAAATAGAATTATAACAAAGAACATAAAATTCATACTACGTACTGTTACTAACAAAATTGATGAGTATACAAAAAAAATTTAAATACTTTGTATGGAAAAAATGGCGTTGTAAAAAAATTCTCAAAAATCAGCGCGAATTTTTACTGATTTGAAACTTGCACAATATTATACTAAAATTTAATGGGCTATAAAACTGCATACCTGATTTTTCTATGAAATTCGTCATAAAAAGTTTTCGATTTTGCTGAAACTTTACAGGTTTTTCTTAATTTTCGTACACAGTTTCACTCTTGAATTTAAATGGGGTTTGCTAAAATATAATTGATATTTTAATACAGACTTAACAGAAAAACTTTAGCATCTAAAACATTGCGAATATTAACCAAAAAAGCCGTACGCTCAATTTTATAAGTAACAGTATGTAGAATATGCAAAACTGGTATAGACACCTACCTCGTCGGCAGTATTTAAATGTTTAATATTCGCATTATTACTGCGCCTAAAAATAAGCACTACGCTGGAGCGGAACTGCACGACACGACACTGCACACCATAGTTCCATTTGACCTTAAATGTTCATATGGGTGGATGGATTTCTTTAAATGAAATATCTTGCTGCTCATATGTATACATACATACATACTGGTTGAAAGAGACAATGGGCCTTATAAAAAAACGTAAGTCCCACTTGCAGAACATTCAGAGTTAAATATATAAATAGAGAGTTAAGTATCTCAAGAGTTAATTTTGTATACTCCTATACCAGACAGTGTATTGCAGCATTGAAAACTGGCCCAGCGTTATGTAACCCGAGGGATTTCAAAATTAAAAATTCTCTTTTTTGACTTTTGCTTACATTTTTTATTTGAATTTGAATATAAAATATCAAATAGGTTCAAATTGCAAATTCGCCAGCCACACTTCGGAGAGCTGAAGGCACAAAAATGAATATGTGCATATACATACATGCATACATACACACAAACATATGTATTCAAAAATATTTTTTAAATTAAACTTTTTTGTAAGCGAAATTTTTGTATTCTTTTTACCGACAGAATTGACATGTCAGGTTAGCAAGTCAACCTTCGAAAATTGGTGGGCTAAATATTTAAACATTTGACTCTAATTGATTGTGCAAACCAATTTATCAATTTAACCGGTAAACTTCGAGTTATGTATGTAGATAACCTGAGGTTCTGCAAGTGGGCTTTACCAATTTAAACAGTAAACTTCGATTTATATATATATATGTGACACGTAAATTTAAAAGGGACCTACGCTCAGAAAAAAAGATCTCGAGAAAAACGACTTTGAAGTTTACCAAGTTGATTTTGATGCTTCTGAACGTTTTAATGGATTGAAACTCGTTACTCGGGGGTTTTCGGGGTCGCTGATTACGCTGATGTTCGTTTTTAAAAATTCAAAATGGCGGATCCAATATGGCGGAAAAAATTTAAAATTTTCCGATGTTCGAAAACCCCCGAGTAACGAGTTTCAAGCGAATTTGATTAATTTCAGAATAGTTTGTCAGATTTGATATTTTTTTTGTGAAAGTACCTAACTTTGAAGTGAAATTGTGAAAAAACTAATGCAGCTAGAAAGCGCTGGTTTATTGCATTGGAAAGAGTGGCCCGTTTACTATAAGAGTCGATGAAAAAGTGAAAACCGACTTTTACTGACCGTAGGTCCCTTTTAACTTTACGTGTCACATACATATATATTTGTATAAATTGCTGTTCTGCAAGTGGGCTAAGAATTGCTTTTTCTTAAAAATTCAAATTTTTACTTAAATTTCTTTGGATAAATCCAGTAAAAGGTCTGAAATTTAAAGCAAAAGAAATTGCTTAGTTTCTATTCATAAGGTTCAATAAAATAAATAAAAGGTCAGTTTCATAAAATACAATAGCAGAATATCGTTGCATTATTTTAATATCTATTGGAAATTTTTATACAGGCAAGACTAAAAAGTAGAAAAAAATTAATAAAAAAACCTTTTAATGTACCACGTTTCTATATTTTTCATATGTTTCATATTTTTTAATTATAAAAGTGTAGCGTATTATATAAAAAGCACCATATAAATCCACATTTCAAACTTTGTACAAGAGTTATTAAAATTCCCCCAAAAAATCAAAATATTTTATTCAGAATTTTTAGAGTTTTAGGTTCGCTGTTCTATAGCCCATTAAAATTTAGACGCCAGAAAATCGCTTTGATTTCCAATATTTTTTTTTTGCTGACGGGGTTGTCCATTTCCTTTCATATAAAGTTTGCCTAGCAGAGTCAGCAAAAAAATATATTAAAAATCAAAGCGATATTATATTTCTAGCGTCTTCATATTTGCACTTTAATGTACTAAAATTTAATGGGCTATAAAACTGCACACCCAAAATTTTTCTAAAAATTCTGAACAAAAAGTTTGAGATTTTTGGAGGATTTTGATAAAATATACTGAATTTTTATACAAAGCTTAAAATGTGGATTTATATGGTGCTTCTTATATAATGCGCCAGACTTTTATAAAAAAAAAAAAAATATTAAACATCGAATAAGAAAATAAATATAGCCAAAGCTGGTCAAAGTAAAAAGTCTATTATTTCTTCCACGATACTTTTCATATCAATTTAAGTCTATTACATTACATTTTCAATCTCATGAATTGTTTATAATGAGTTTTGCAAAAAAATTTAAAATCAAAAGTTATCGAAACAAATTCTATGGAAGTACAAAAAATTATTTTCCACTTTTTAGTCCATTTATAGAAACGTGGGAGGATTATTACCGTTTTTTTAATTTTTTCCAGTTTCTTGTTTAATTTATTAATTAAAAATTAACCATACAACTATGCTAAAGACGTACACCTGCGTTCAACTAATTAGAAACGATATACAAAATGATATTGTTTGCAAATTAGGTTTTTTTTTAATTTTATTTATTTATCAAAATAAAAAATCGTCAAATTTGTAACGGAAACCACAATAATAAAAGTTTCAAAGCTTACAAAATTTGAAAAAAAAAAAATAATCAAACTTCAAAAAATCGTCATCAAAATTTCCAAATTTTTAATCGGAATATTTAGAATATTTTCGGGTATGCAGTTCTTGTAGTCCATTCAATTGAAGTCTCAAGTCTCAAGTCGTTAAAAACTACCGTTGATTTTTTTGATTTTTTTTTTTGTGGAGGGTGTTCCGCATTTTCTTCCATATAACCCATGATCAATTTTTTTTTTTTTTTATGAGCACCTCGCCCAGTCCTACCTCGCTTATGATATCCAGTAGATTGTTAAGTCATATCGAGTGCACGCGATTCGGCTGCAGGTTTAGTGACCCGAGGTACTTCTCTTGTCTTGTCTTAAACAAACCAGAACAAAATATGCTGCGTGTTAAAACAAACCTGTCTATTTAGTTTTCGAATCGAATATCTAGTTAAACTGTTTTCTTTCCTTTCAGCCTACAATGTGTCCTCCGTATCTTCCAGTGGCGGTGGTAATTTGAAAACTACATCAGATGGACCCGTGCAAATTCACGTGTCGGGAAGCGCTGTGACTAATATGTCGAATTCTGGATCTCAGCAAAATTCTCTGCGAACTCGCACCATTAGCTCCTCTCAGAATATCTCTGTTAGCGGCGGTGGGGGCCCATTGACGGCGGCGCCTCCAACTTTGACAGTGCAGCAAGCAGCACCACCCCCACCAACATCGAGTCAACAAGGTCCTCCACAACCTGGTCAGCCAGGTGCACCTCCACGTCTTAAGGTTGAGGACGCTCTGAGTTATTTGGATCAAGTGAAGTTTCAATATGCTGATCAGCCACAGATCTACAATAATTTTTTGGACATAATGAAAGAATTCAAATCGCATTGTATTGATACACCCGGAGTTATACAGCGAGTATCTACCCTGTTTAAAGGTCATACAGAATTAATTTACGGCTTTAATATGTTTCTACCAGCGGGTTATAAAATTGAAATACACTCGGACGAGTTGGGCGTGTCTATTCCTGTGGTATCTATGCCGTCAGCTTCACCGACAAGCCTACATGGCGGTCTGCAAAATATCAGTGGCACCGGCTCCTCAACCATTCAAACTCCCTTAATCAGAGGCAGCGCTTCAAATCAGAGTAATGCTAGTAACGCTTCTAGCAGCTTAGATCATCACCAATTACAAGGCAATACAAGCAGCAGTGGTGGGGGGGCTGTCAATCTTATGACACATGGTGGGGCTTCGTTGTCTCAAACAACAATACATGCATTACAGTCATCAGCTTCTCAACCCTCTCCAAGTGGACCAGCAATGGCTCAGCATGCACATGTTTCCGTATCACCGGCACCACCTACTGTACCGCAAATGCAGAACGTGACCGTGGCACCGGTTGCGGCAGCACATTTACCACAAAATTTTTCCCGAGACCGAGAGCGTGCCACTATAGCACAAGCAGTGGTCACTAGTAGCGTAGCCGGCGGTCCACCCACACTAAATGCGCTCGGCGAATTGAATCCACAAATTCACAGCAGCAGCGGCGGTAGTGGTGGTGGGAGTACTGTTGGGAATGCGCATCACAATCTCCACCACATTTCGCAGGCGCATCAATCAATACTCATGGGTGAGACAGTTGGTCAACAAAATCAACCAGTCGAGTTTAATCATGCCATATCGTATGTAAATAAAATTAAGGTAAGTTTAGTAGCATATATAATACAAGTTAAATTCGAAAGAAATTATAAATTTTAGAACTATGCAATAAAACAACCTTTTTATATTCTTGTGTTGCTATTTTCAGAATCGCTTCCAGAATAAACCAGAAAAATATAAAAAATTCCTCGAAATTCTACACACTTATCAAAAAGAACAGAAAGTGATTAAGGAAGGTAGTCCCAATCAGGGAAAAACGCTAACCGAGCAAGAAGTCTACACTCAAGTAGCAAAATTATTTGGTCAAGACGAAGATTTACTGCGGGAGTTTGGGCAATTTCTTCCGGATGCTACGAATCACCAAGGCGCCCAATATATGTCTAAATCGCACAACGACCATAAACGCGCAAACGTTGGCTCAGTTGGTGGCCCTCTGGGTAGCGGCAGTAGTGGCACAATAAATAGTGGAAGCGGTGGTGGTCATCACATGTCCTTGCCATCAGCCTCTGGCTCTCCGTTACATCTGAATAGCGGCGCTACATTGTCACAGATTGGTAGTAGTACGCATGCTGCCGTATTGGGCAATTTATCGGCTGTAAATACCAGTGTAAGCATTAAATCGTACAACAATACGCAGCAACAGTCGCAAAATCATGTGATTAATACGAGTGCAGTAAGCGGTCGTAGCGGAGATCTCGTCTACGACAAAGATTATCCACATCAAATAACCCTACACCCTAGTGGCGGCCCACTTCATTTAAAGGTGCTACATGATGGTGTTGTAAGCAGCGGCGGTGTCCATCATGATTTGAACGCTTCGACAGGAATACGTAGCTATGAAAAAGACACGCATCGCAGCAACCACCATGCGCTTAGTGGTCTGAAATATCCGCATGCACCTGGAACAAATGTTGGCGGCGTTTCCAGTCACTCGTCTAAGAAGTCACCAAGCTACAATTCAGGTATGGTCTCGTTGGGCGGCGGAGGCAATACAGCTATGAGTGGTGGTGCCATGGATCGTTCTGGATTGGGTATGAACTATTCACAGCAAGTTCTGGGTGGCACACATCATCATTTGTCGGCAACGCGCCGTCCTGCAATAGATGATGGCGGTAGCGGCAGCGGTGGTGGAGGTCTTGGCAGTGGCCCACCACCGCCTAAAAAGCACAAACCAATTTGTAAGGACGTATCATTTTCGGAAGCTTCGCGCAAGTGTACCATCTCCGACGCTGCATTTTTCGATAAAGTTCGCAAAGCATTGCGTAATCCCGAAGTATATGACAATTTCTTGCGTTGTCTGACTCTTTTCAATCAGGAGATTGTGTCGAAGACTGAATTGTTAAATTTGGTAACGCCATTCTTGAGTAAATTCCCCGATTTACTAAGCGGATTTACTAAATTTCTGGGACAACCGGTGACCCAATTGTCTGCGAGTGGTGCTGGGAGCGGGGGATCTGGGATTTTCGGTTTGGAGGAAATACCCATGCAGGCAGCGCATAGGCAAAGTAATAGTCTTGGTAATTCTGCAGCACTCAACGATCGACAAGGTAATCACCAGGGTGGTGAATTGGCACAGGATATCGATTTATCATCATGTAAACGACTTGGTGCATCCTATTGTGCGCTGCCACAGTCGATTATACCGAAGAAATGTTCTGGACGAACAGCGCTTTGCCGTGAGGTACTAAATGACAAGTGGGTTTCATTCCCGACTTGGGCTAGTGAGGATTCCACATTTGTGACATCGCGCAAAACGCAATTCGAGGAAACAATTTACAGGTGGGGTTTCACTAAATACTTGTTGTCGCCTGGGTAAAAGTTTGTCGTAAGCGTCATACGTTCGTGCGTAACATACGGCAATCTTTTACCCAGGGGACGTTGTGTACATAGCTTCATATTAAACACATACATACATACATTGAGTGTAAAATCTCAATATTCACACGATAAAATAAAAAACGCATTTCCATACCCAATATTCGTTCTTTTAAACACAACAAACTCTAATTAACTTTTTACACAATAAAAATTCTAACCGAAAGGAATATTCACAGGACGGAAGATGAACGCTTCGAATTGGATGTAGTGATTGAAACTAATAGTGCGACAATCCGTGTTCTCGAGGGTGTGCAGAAGAAAATGTCACGCATGTCCCCAGAGGATTTGGGCCGATTTTATTTGGACGATTACTTGGGTGGCACTTCGCAGACGATACATCAACGCGCTATACATCGCATATACGGTGACAAAGCGGGAGAAATAATACAAGGTCTAAAGAAAAATCCTTCCGTAGCAGTGCCAATCGTACTGAAGCGTTTGAAAGTCAAAGAGGAGGAATGGCGCGATGCCCAAAAGGTTAGTTTCAATCTTGTGAATATACCGCAAACTATAAATATATTTTAACACTTCTAATCTTTTAATTTTTGTATTTTTCCAGGCCTTCAATAAGGTGTGGCGTGAACAAAATGAGAAGTATTACTTGAAGTCACTTGATCATCAAGCAATCAATTTCAAGCCGAACGATATGAAGGCATTACGCTCCAAAAACTTATTCAACGAAATCGAAACGTTATATGATGAGGTTAGTATTTTTTAATTTAATTTCATTTGCTAATAAACATTGAATACTAGAGAACACTTGTGCATAACTGTTGTTTGTAAGAGCCGAAATTAATACATGTGTGTGCCTACCTGCGACATTTTGGCTATTTTTGATAGCTTTTACTTTGTTTAAAGCTCATTAGTTATTTTTACAAAGGTATAGCTCATTATATAAAAAAAATCATATAAATCCAAATTTCAAACTTTTTCAAAAATATGCAGAATTCAACAATGTTACATCAAAATTGCAAACTTTTTAATTCCAATTTTGGTATGACTTCTTTATTCATACGCATATATTTATTATCAAAGCTAAACGATACTGAACATTTTTGCTTTTTTGCTTTTGCTTAGCGCCATGATCAAGATGACGAAAATGGTGAACCCGTTACTGGACCACATCTCATGCTGCCATATAAAGATAAAACTATACTTGATGATGCTGCGAATTTGTTAATTCATCATGTTAAGCGTCAGACGGGAATACAAAAACAGGAAAAGACTAAAATCAAGCACATTTTACGACAATTTGTTCCCGATCTATTTTTCTCGTCACGCCATCCATTAAGCGACGATGAACGAGATGACGGTGAGTGCATTTGGTCAAGATAATATATATAAGTATAGACTATTCGTTGCATGTAAATAACTATGTTTGCCTTAAATAAACTTGATTCAACCATTAAATTGAAATTCATTATTATTTTTCTTTAATATGTATTTCATCATCCCTTCAATTAAGAAAATATTAAGGGCGGTATTATCACTTGCGAAGCGAATGATTTTGGCGAAGCCAACGGTTTGGCGGAGCGAATTTAAGGGCAGGGAAGGCATTAAAGGTGTTCGCGATGCAAAGAACTTCCACAAGCTGGTAAAAAAGAACACTCTTAATGCATATTTAAGTTGCGTCCGCCAATCCATTCGCTTCGCCAAACCGTTCGCTTCGCCAAATTCATTCGCTTCGCAAGTGATAATACCGCCCTAAAAATTTAAATAGTTTATTCCCCTCTGTGTGATATATTTAATTTAGAAAACAATTTTTTTTTTGTGTTTCTTTTTCATATAACAACACATTAACCTCGTATGTGTATAATTTAATCATTCGTGCCATCGTCTATTCTTTCATTTCTTGTTCCATTATATGCGTTTTCTCCCTATGCTCTTGTTTTTCCATTCGAACACAATTAACACACATGTAAATTAATTATTTGCACGCTGCCTGCAATAATAATAAACCCCTTCCTATTCTGCTATAATATACTCCCCCTCACTATCTCGTTTCGCGCTTTGCCATGCTTCACGTTTTTATTTGTAAAGTATTCCCATTTTTAATAGATGACAACGAAAAGATGGATGTTGATTCTCTCGTCACAAGTAGCAGGGGGGAAATGCATGCCGCCGGTAGTGGTATCTGCAAGGGAGGTAGGACGGCAAGTGGTGGGAGCACATCTAATACCGATGCATCAAGCGGTGCTGGCAGCTCTAAAGCCGATGGTACTGATCCCCATGATAAAAATGCATCAACAATGTCGTCAGCAAGTGGCAATTTGTTGGAAAATCTTAAAAGTAGTGAATCAACTGCAACAATAAGCATCAGTAATAGCACCACCTCGACTACCAGTGGGGACGGTAATAATGCCGCTCAATTACCGCCCACAACGTTGTCTGTGGGTGAAAAAGCCCCGTCCTCGAAGGATTCAAACCCTGCACTTGCTAAGGGGCAAGTAATCAATAGCAATGCTACCGAGGATGCCAATAATGGCAGCAGAACACCAGCTGAGGCAGCAACTAACTCCAACACAGCAGTAGTCACCACAACTACAGTACTAACATCGACATCGACTGCGCTAACAACGTCTGAGAATAAAACCAAATCGAGTTGTACTGGAATTAGCACAAGTTCAGGAGACAACAGTGCAGCTGCCCATAAATGTGATACTGCACAAGTTGGGACGCCGACTAACGCTACAGCACCAACGACGTTAAAAGGCTCCGCGACGAAGGAGGCAAATGAAAAAACCAATTGCACTGCTGCTGATACCACAACCGCGGTCACAAATGTTACATCAACAAGCGCATCTGCTGCAACTCTGGCTCAGCCCAGCGGAAGTAATTCTCTTGCTGACATAAAGGTTGAAATTAAGGAAGAAAAGCAGGATATGGACGTGGATATACAATTGCCACCTCATGCCATAAGCAAGCATTTGGTAAGTAAACTTCAAAGTTTTGCCCAAAACTTTTTCGAGTTCATGGTTCTCGGGGGTGGTTTAGGGCTTACAATTACTCGAATTGATTTCTAAATATTCTCAAATCTAAATGTTTACGCACTTTTTGGGAAATTTTCAAGTCAAGTATATATGTACTCTGGTCGAAAGTGCTGATCGAACAAATTTTCATTTGGTATTATGACGCTCATTCGATGAAGAATAGCGCTATTGTGAATTTCGCTCGTTTAGGTTGTTTACAAATCGAACAAACTTATATAAATTTGCTCAAATTAAAATGAAATAAAAAAGAAAGGGAATTTATAAAAACGTGATAAAAATGAGTACGAGTTCTACTTCAATGATTCGTCAGAGGATGAGAGCTTAGTAAACTAGCAGGAGTAGAAAATGTTTAATGTAGAGAAATTTGTCTACAGATTTATTAAAAACTTCTGACTGTCTAAAGAGGCGTCTGTGACCCAAATCTATTTAAAATATTTTAAAACTATATACAGCTCTACGATTTTGTTCTCAGAGATCGTGCCAACTGAGTATTGGGATTTTCTTTCACAAGTAAAACCAGCCTTTCGAGCTCGTGTTTAGTATTTACGACGTTAGAACCGATAACCAGCGAAGATCGAAAATCGAATGCAACTCATGTTAAGGGCCATAGTCTAGCCTTGTCACATAAATATATGCTTTGCAGCCTTTGATTTTTAGCAAAATGTTAATTTTTGCAACACCTTTTCAGGACGAATCCTACACTCTTTTCTTTGCCAACAACAACTGGTATTTATTCTTGCGCCTGCATACCATTCTATGTGAACGCTTGCGAACAATGTATGAACGAGCGCAATTACTGGCCGTCGAAGAGGAGCGCCATCGCTCAAAGCGTCGCGAAAGCACAGCGACAGCATTAAGACTGAAACCGAAATCTGAAATACAAGTCGAGGATTACTACCCCACATTCCTGGACATGCTTAAGAATGTACTTGATGGCAATATGGACTCGAATACATTCGAGGATTCAATGCGTGAAATGTTCGGTATACACGCATACATATCCTTTACGCTCGACAAGGTATGTATTCATTATTTTAACAAATAAATAAATGCTTAGCTTAACCCGATTATATTTGTCAACAAAGCATTCGTATGTGAGTGTATAATAAATGATTATTTGCTTTTGCAGGTGGTTTCGAATGCTGTGCGTCAACTACAAAACTGTGTCACTGAACGTGGTGCACTAGAGTGTGTTGAATTGTTCCATAATGAGCAGCGACGCGGCGGTGCAGGTGGTTATTGTCGCGATGCGCATAAGAATTACGCCAAAGAATTGGCGTATCAACGCAAGGCCGAGGCCAGTCTCCATGAAGAAAACTGCTTCAAAGTGTATATTGTAAGTTTCTTTAGTAATTTTTAAGTATTTATGTTGCATGTACATTACCGGTCCGCCGTTAACACATTTATTGTTTATTTTCTTTTAGTATAAAATTGACTGTCGAGTAACAATCGAGCTGCTCGATACCGAAGTAGAAGATAGCGAAAAACCTGTGAATAAGGTGAAATCGTGGAGTAAATACGTTGATCGCTTGGTCAATCCAGGGGCCAATAGTATTGTTGGTCAAAATGCAGTTGGTTCTACGAACTCGCCTAGTGCTGGTGTGACCGGTAGTGCGGCTGGTATTGCCAGTAATGTAAATACCTCGAGTAACGCGTCAAATACGAATGCAGTGGGCATATCGGCAATATCAAGTACTGTGTTTGACGCTAACGGTAGCGAAATTAAAGTGGAACGCATGGATGATGACGCACTGGTAAGTAGAAAACTTCTATGTTATGACTATGGTAGGCTTAGGTAACATTTTTGTTTTTAATTAATTTGTTTTATTTAAATTAAATTTTACTAAGTTCAAGTTTTACTTCTCAAAACAATGTTGCTATATTTACTTGTTCCACTTCATTTTGCCTGAACGGCATTTGTTGCATGCCAGGAATAAAATACAGAACCATTATTTTAAAGGGAAAAACCAGTGCAACATTCTTTCGAGAATATAAAAAACATTTATTGGGAATATTCAAATTTAACATCGGACGCAAACCGATGTATTCAGCGTGGTATTGTCGTTTATTTTTTATGCTTATGTGATAAACATCTTGTTTGTGATTTTTGTTGGTACATACACACATTAAGTGAAAAAATTGCGAGTAGGAGAGAACTGAATGAACGGCGAACAAAGCGAATTATGCACTTGAAGCAATCGAAATGCGTTTCCTGATAATATGTATATGCACATACACACTTAATAGTCGTGTTTTTTACACTACACGCATATACCCCAGTAAAAGAATTATATGTGTAATATGTTTGCCCTCATTTTCGCGCTATGAAGGAAGTGCAAAACTTTTGGCTGTATGCATTTATAATAACCTTTAGTTTATAAGTATTTTTATACGTAAACTTGATATAATTTTAGCTTCCGTTATTACAAACAATAGTATAATATTCAATAGTAACTAATTATTTGTGCAAAAGGAATTATTCAGCTCCGCCAGCTCCAGTGTCCACAATTTTCAACAGAAAACTACACCAATGACTGTGTGGTAAAACCTTAAACATATATAAGCTATTTTCATAATAAAACCGTTTTATTATTTTAACAATAATATCCCGTAGCACTGAACTATTTAAAGAAGAGCCCGGAAATATAACGATTGAATTTTTGTGGAATGCAAGGTAGCTACATAACTGCTGAAGTATGTAATAAGAAGTTTCTTTAAAAATCCCGGAGACTATTGAAATTACAGGCTTTTGGTGGCCCTATACAAACCCCAAAAGAGTAACCCCCGAACGACATATCCAAAGGTTAGCTACTATGAACAGCAGATTTACCATAAAAATTGATATGTATTTGAATCTCTCTGTAACAAGTAAAAGTTCACAATAAATGATGAAACACAGTTTAGGCCCTTAAGACGAAAAAAATAAATCGGTAAACCACAGCCCACTCTATGGCGCGAAAATGCTTTTTTAACAATTTAAAAACATTACAAATTTTGTAGGAAGAATTGAAAAACGCTATTTTGAATGATGAAAATCGTTTCAACATTGTTGATCCAGATGCCCACCATAACTATTGGAGAGTTATTCGGCTTCTATGGCAAACCCGCCATTGGTGAAAGGGATCTTTGATTTAAAGTAAAAAGTGTATAGCTTTAGAAAACAAATAAAATCTTTTCACCTTGGGAAAAATGGATATCCAGAAGTAGAAACATTGTTTGCGCACTATATTCGCAAATTTTTAGGACATTTCTACCGTTTACATTTTCACCATTTTCTTCCATACACAATAATTTTTTATATGGAAAAGGGTGGATCAGCAACAAAAACAAAAAAAAATATATCAAAAATCAACGTTAATATTTAGAAACTTAAAACTTGCACTTTAAACTGCATACCAAAAATTACTCTAGAAATTAAAATTATGATACAAGGATTTGGAATGAAAAGTTTGTGGAATTTATATAATTTTTGTGAAAAGTTTGAAATTTAGGTTTATATGGTATTTGTTAGATAAAGAGCTATGCTTTTATACAAAAATAATGAACCTTAGAAAATCAAAAGAAACGTAGTCAAAACTGATAAAAAATATAGATGTGCTATCTTTTGTTGGAGGGTGTATTTGGAAATTCCAGCGGTAAAACGTTGTTATTCATACCATGCGAACAAGAAAATCGTTATCCAAGGAATGAAATAACTTCCAGTCGCAAAATGGTTCCTCGGTCATGAGGTTCGAGTAATCGTGATTCGCAAAGGAAAAGAAAATAAAAGCATTCGTCATTTAACACATAAAATAGATTGAAATAATTATAAAATATGAAGTTGTTTCATTAAAATATTATTTTATGTTTGAATAAACTGAAGATAATATCTATAAAATAAAATTATATGTAAAGTACACATATAATTCTTTTACTGGTGTCCATCTGCCCTTAACGTGTAAAAAATCAAACATCGAAAATTTCCTTTTAAGCGCACATAAAGTTTGTCGCTTACAGCGCTATATTTTAAGCGCAGATAAGTAGGGCTTGTTCGAGTTGCAATCACAACCGCAGTGTTGCGCGAATTATTAAAGTATTACGTTCGGTGTGAATTTCTAGCAATGTATTATCAGTTGCAACAATGTTGCCATTTTTCATCATTAGGGCAGTGATGCCGCGCCTCGAACAGGCCCGAAATATGCGTAGAAATTCAGCTCTTGATTTTCGCTTTCAAAGCCCATTTTCATACACGACGTGTCAACTTTCCAACAAATTTCATCTAATCCTTGTATTAATTTGACCGTTCCTTATACACTTTATAGGAGGCCAAATGCCAAAGAAATTTTAAGAAGCCTTTGTTTTGATTGTTGTTGTAAATGCATATTTGTTCTTTTGAAGAATTTGTTTTTGATACTCTGCCATTTTTTAGTTGCATTGCTGAAACCACTTGAGTGTAGTGTTTTTTGATGTACTAAACACTATTTTTTGTTGCCTTTTTTAAACATGATTTTGAGCAATGGTTCGCCTAAAGTACACTCATTCTTCAATTTTGAATCGTATAAATCGCCTCAAATCACTAATTAAAGCTTTTTTGAATTTCTTCTCATTTTTTCAAATTTTTCGTACCAGGTCAAACCCCCCAACAAGGCTTAAATATCCAATGAAAATAACTGTCAAATATTGTAAAGTTAAACCGAATCTAGTTTTTTCATAACTATCGCATAAAAAGTTATTACAAAAAGTAACTGCAAAAAGATGCAAGTGAAACGGAAGTGATATACACATCTGTAAATAGCATTACTTATAGTTTATCCCCAGCACACGGAGCACACATGCACATTAATATTGTACTATTTTGAAAATAGAAAATTTGCAGATTAAAAACTATAACAAAAGGAAACGCAGCAACACACTAGCGCTGCACACACCATATTTGTTTTTTTTGTGTTTAACATTTCTTTACACTTTTTGTATTTTCCATGCCTTGTGCCTTTTCAGTTGTTATTAAAAAGTGGCTTTCCCTAACTGGTTAATTTTTTTTATTCATAAGTCGCTTGTGTTATTTCGCAGTTTGTGACAAGTCTTAATTTTAAAAGCATTTCTTACAAATTCGACTACCATAAAGTAGTATCTTTTGCAAAAGCAAGGTAATAATTACCCGCAGCCTTATTGATAACAATGACATTCTATTCCGGTACACTTATTTGACAATTTCTCATCACAATTTTTTCTTTGATTTGACTTTCATGTTAACCCTTTTCAGTGAGAACTTGTGAAGTCTTGTGATTTGAGTAATGAATTTAAGAAAACATGCCAAGAAATTCTTCCCGCTTGTGCAAAAGCCACATAGCCTTGCAGTACTGATGTTATCAGTTCCGAAGAATGAGGATCTAAGCTGAAAAAAATAACGAGTAGCCGAAGTGTAAAGACGTGTTTTTAGTTCGCAGCTACCTGTCCAGCCTCGACCCCAATATCCCCAATGAGTGCCCGGCATGTGGATACTCTCCGCGCGATACTCAGCTTACACCTCTCTCAGTCCGTATCCTGGGCCTTACATCTTTCGCTCAAAAAAGCGTACATCCAACTGGCTGTCCCAATTTATCATATTATTCCACTATGAGAGGGAAAACGTATCGGAAAAACTATTGAAAATGGACTCGGGGGGAGGCTGACATATCTGAGTTTTTATTCGCACGGGGCTCAGCACCCTATAAAAAGTTCGAAATTTCCGAGGAAACATTTTTTTGCATGTTTCCCTTCTTCTACAAAACCCAACGAATAACCTTTACCTGTAGGGAATCTATTTTAAAGTGAATGTATTGTTTTACTGTTTCGAACTGTGAGGTGGTATAGTTTCATAATTTACTTTATATATTTTATTTCTTTTATCTTTTTAATGATGTTTGTTTATAATTTGTGCCATTGGTTGTTGCTCAAACGATTTTGCTCATTATGTTGACACTATCAAGTAAAACTTGTAAATATATACCAATGTGATGTATATAAAATGTGTATGAATATGTAAGAAACCATAACTTTTTGGCATACATATGTATGAGTCATATGTATGAGTAGGATAGAATATGCATACACAAATAGGTACGAAGCCGCCACCCAAGTTTTTAAGCAACTTGTTATCTCTAAATGTAGATTTTAACCTTTTGTGTATACAGTTAACACTACATAAAAATTTTCAAATATGTACATATGTATGTAGAAACCGAATACTTGGCAAAACACTTTTAAATATTCAATAATATAATAAGTTGATAGCATTTATTAAGATACAAAAGCAATCGGAAACTAGTTGGAATAGTTTTGAAGTGTAGGTTAAAGTTATTGCGGATACGCCGCCAAACTATAAGTAATATTGAGCGAATAAATACATACATATATGCGATTGTTTTTATAAAGAAACTCACACGGATATTTCATTAATTGGAAAAGTGGTACTGTGTTATTTTTGGTACAAAGAAATGTAAAGGGAGGGTATTTCAGTTTCACATTTTTTTTAATACATTGCGCTGTATGAATAAAAACTAAGCAATTGTTTTTTCTTAAACTTGTACTTCAATTTTGTTTGAATAAATCGAGTAAAATGTATGATGTATTAAGAAAAAACAATTGCTTATTTTTTCATACGGCTCATTGTCCTGAGTTACAAGTTTGATGAGCATATTATTTCTAATTCATAAACGCATCGGGTGCTACTTAAATAAACCCACATTCAGTTCAAGGTAAGTGGGCAACATGCGACACAAAATAAGCGGGAAATGACGAAACATTTGACAAAACTCGACACTTCGCGATGTGTTACAACAATGGATCTGAGCGATTTGTGACGTCATTGTGAGCTGTGTGTGCGCATGTTTGATGCTCTCTTTGTTTTCTACTGTGTGTGTGTTACACTGTTGCTTTGTCTATTATTTTATTTTGTTGTAATACCTTTATATCTCTGTGTGTTATTTTACTTATTAGAAATGCATCCTTTTACTTTTTGGTTGCTTATTGTGTAATACAAATTACGATTTCTTGTTTGAAATGATGTGCTTTAATTCAAGCGCGCTTTCTTATAAGTTCACGAAAAAAATAAATGACAGATCAAAATGCCTAAAAAATCCGTATTTATTTGCGAAGTAATAACAAAGTGCGCGCTTCCACTCCGCAACGCCTGGGTTCAAGCCCTGGTCAAAGCAACATCGCAAAAAATGTAGAAAAAGGTTTTTTCTTAGCCGCGGTCGTCCCTCGGCAGGCAATGGCAAACCTCCGAGTGTATTTCTGCCATGAAAAACAGCTTCTCATAAAAATACAATCGCCGTTCGGAGTCGGCGTAAAACTGTAGGTCCCCCCGCTTTGTGTGACAACATCAAGGCGCACGCCACAACTCGGAGGAGAAGCCCGGCCAAACACTAACATATGTGTAAGCGCCAAACTATTATTAATAACAAAAATACGTATGAGAGTATAACATTTCAATTATATGTGGAATAGGCGGAACTTATGCCATTAGACGCAGCACATCATTTTGTGTCATCTTAGGCGCCATTTTGAAATATTGTCGTTTTAAACAACCATCTGATTTTCAGGGCAACCATCTCCCTTGACAAAACTTAACAGGGCAGAGAATGTGCCTTTTTTGCCTTACAAGAGTGTGACATTTTAAGAGACGAACACACAATTTTCTCACCCTTTGCCTTTAATTAGAATCGGAACACGAAAAGATAAAGCAAAGCGGCAATCAAAAGGCAATATTTTTTGGTAGAAACGAAATCTCCATTCCATGATTTTCTTTTGTTTTGGCTTATTTTGTTGCTTATGAAAAGCAATACATTTTATTTAAAACTAAAAAATACCAAGCGTACTCCGCGGCGCCTCAAAAGAAATTTGTGTTGTGTGATTGATTATGTTGTGTTGTGTTTATTAACTGCTGACTAGCAGTTGCGTTCAGCTAGTTTACAACGAAGCCGGCTCAAATACCAGAGCGAGAGTTTTTTATAGCCTTATCGCTTATCATGCTGGAATATTTTTATATCTGGTAAAATCCTGATTAACTCTGTTTCATCAGAAATCAGTACAATTTTCCATTCACTGAAAGTCCAGAGGTGGTAATCCGTAAAAGAATTGCAACTTCTTGGAATTCCTTCCAAGGGGTCTGACTCAACGAATCGTCTATTTACGATGTCATATAGCTAGCTTAGAGTGAAAAGTTGCTAAGTTCACCTCTGTTATGAAAACTCATGTTTTGATATAGGAAGCATGCATTGTTTTGAAAAATATTAAGAAACTTGTTTTTTTATTTTTTCTTTTTTTCGTTTATATTAAAAGAAAGGCATTTTTGCTAAGTCCAAAAGAGGCACCGAAGATCCGTCAAAACCAAAATAATACGAAAGCCTTCAATACAGGCCGATTCTGAACAGAAACTCCCCAGGAGTTTTTCTCTTTTCCCTTTCCTCCTATCATGAATAAAAATTCCCCGAGGATTTTTTTATTTTAAATGGCCGAGTTGAGCTGTCAAAAAAGTGTCAAATTCCCTGGGAGTTAATTATTGGAGGATTTATTTCTCGGGAGAAACAAATTCCCGGGAGTATTCAGAATTGGGCTGATAAAGATCGAATCCTTCTTATTCGTATGTTGTTTTGCTTTAAACACGTTGTATTCAAAGATTTGCGAAAAACTTGAAGGAAATGGCTATACGAAGATTTTTTCCACTCCTGCAAAATTAAAAAAAAATTGACTAAAATTAAGCTAACAATAATAATAGGTTGGCGCTTACATATACGTTAGTGTTGGGTTGGGCCGAGCTTTTCCTCCCTTAAAGCTAAAATTAAGCTGTCTAGTAAAATATAGCTTAAATGCCGTTCTTAATGAAGTAACGTAAAGGAAACGTAAAGGAATGTAAGCACGTTGCTACTTAGCGGCCGAAGCAGCTCAAATCCAGTAATCTATTACTAAGGCACTTGGCCGTTTTGTTTAAAAACTACAGCAACTTTTATTTAACGATTTTTTTTTTTGTAATACAATTTTGACAGCTTTTCCTCGTTGAGTTGAGGCTCTCGTGTTTTACTGAAACTCATAACAATTTTCTTTCTGCCTACTTGACATTTTTGGCGAGGGGCCGAGAACGCGTTCCAGTTTTGGTTTAGTTCTGCCCAAGAACAAAATGTGATGTCTAGAACGTTCCCACAAAAGATTCAAACGGGGGAAAAAATCTCGGGGAACGTCTCAAAAAGAACAAAATGCGGACAAAACTCTTAGGAAAGTTCACAAGGGGAACAAAATAAGAACGAAAGTATCGATAACGTTTTCCAGAAGGATCAAATGAGAACAAAAGTCTAGGGAACGTTCTGCTAGAGAACAAACGTTACGTTAAGAATGAGTGAAGCGTCTGCGTGTTGGTATGAAAAATCGGTTCAGTGAGAACCACGATTGTTAACTCTAAGCCAGAGGAAAGCTGGATCATATCAACTTCCAGATCGTTTATCATTAGGGTGAGCTGTCTATTTATGGAACAATTTTTTATTTTCTGTGCCAGAAAAGTTTGTGTCTTTTTTTTATTAATTTGATTATATTCAATAATTTCAAACTAATGGAACGCTATGAGACAGCCGAATGGCCTGAGTTACCCTTAACTCACGAGCCAATGAGGTAGGCTCATTGAGCTGGATACACAAATACACTATAGCGCAAAACTGAGTATATGGTGGTTTTTATTAAATATTTGCAAGGCTTTTAAACTTGATATTTTTGTGTTATTTTTTTTTTTGTTGTATAAAAATATGGTTCATCCTTCACCCAAAACCATATAATGCAGCGTTTTTGACGTTTTTGCTGCATCCTAACACTTAACAAAAGTGTAAGCGCCAAAAAATATTGTTATATTATTAAAGTTAATATAACCAAATATTTTTTTATACATAACAATGACTACTATGCACAGAAACTGAATTGTGTCTACAACTATTTTACGAAAATGTGCATTGTTTTATTAATACACAAGAGATAAAAACGTTTCGACGAATTTTTTATTTTATGTCCGCTTAAAAACGCAAGACGGGGCTTATTTTTTGAAAAATCGACTTGCTCAATTTTAAAGTAGTTCTAGCTTTTATGAGCTGCAGTAGGTTATGATTTTTTATTTTTCTAGCTTCTTGATTTTTTTCGAATCAAAGAATTTTCGAAGTACTGAGTATAAAGGTGGCCGCCAACACATGCGATGCTAGCGGTGATATACGATATCATTTTTGATGCGATAACTATAAAAAGCCAAGTCCCTCAAACAGGTGCGATACGATACACTGCGGAGCTTCATCATTTATATGGGAATCTTTTTATTCCGGATACTTTAATTCGTATAATATGGGGAACAATGGACGAGGTGAATTATTAATTCCCTTTCAGAGCTCTACAACGAACGAGTCGTTCCTATCGTGCGATCAATTGTGTGCTTGCTGCGATACAATTTTTGAACGCATCGTGTGGCACCGGTGTATGGGTATTTCCAATCTGGCGTTACGTTACCCTTGTATGACAAAATGTTACAAAAAAAATTGAAAAAGGTTTTCTAGATTTGCATAGCAATTTAATTCAGTAAAAAAAAATAAAATTGTTGGTAGTAGCGATTTAAAGATAATAATAATAATAATAATAGATTGGCGCTTACGTTACAAAAAACAGAAGTGGATTTTGACTGCGATTACTTAATTGCAAGACTCCGCGAACTGGGCAAGACTATTTGTATACGCGTTTTTGTAGTAATATTGGAAATGTTTGTCCCCACGAGTCTAGCGGATACATATTTTTTTTTTTAAGTATTTCCATTCCCTTTTCCAATTCATATTTCGAATATCTATGTGCCGTATCGCCATCTGGCGGGTAAAACTTTAGCTGAGCTGTTTTCAACTGATGCTGCGTGAAGCAAATAGTTTTTATTTAAAAGTGTTTTTGTTGAAGACGGCCTTTCGTATTTGTCAAGCCCTACATAATGAACATTATTGATTTCGTTTTGATGTTACGTGAATTTTTCAAATGCAAACGATACAAATTTTTGCAAAAAATCTCGTTTGACCTGGTACTTATTTCATTTTAAGGTTTCTATCCGTCGCGAACTTATTTCCTTATGTTATTTAAAAATATGTGTGTTACATTATTTCGTGTGCTGCTCGTTAGTAGAAACATTACATTTAAATTTGCTTTTAAGTTACATTTCATGTTTAAAGTTAAGTTGTTTGCATGCGCAGTGATTTATAATTTTATAACTCGGACGTTCTGTCTACCACTTTTTTTTTTAATTCTCCACTGAACGCTAAATACCAAATTTGTATTGAAACTATTTAAGCAGTTTGCAAGAACTACTTTACTGAACTATTTAAAGCAGCGGTAAAAATATGTCTACTAATCCCTGGTATCTCTTCTTTACTATATATTTTTTTTCCTAGGATGCGCACATCACGCGCAAGGCTCGTTTCCTTAAACGTAACAAACGCATGGCTTGCCTACGTGCCGAACAACAGGCGCGTTTGCAGCAATTGAAAGCCACTTCAACAGCTAATGCATCTGTTGCTGCATCCACATCAAACGCTACGGCCGATGCGCTACGATCCAGTGTTGTGAGTGGAAGTGCTGGCAGCGGCGGTGCCGCAACACCCGATAGCGCTTCATTATCAACTAAAAACAATAACCCACCGACTGTAGGCGCCGGCGAACCACTCTGGACCTGGAACAAACGACCGCCAGAGCGCGTGGGAAGCATAGTGGTGGGCAGTGGCGCAGAGAAGTATTTTGTCAATGACCGCGACGAAATCAAGTTCAACTCATCCGGCCGTCAAGTGATCACAATTAACAAGAATCTCCAACTGTTCAAATGGGACTCAGTGCGGCGCGCAAAACTGGTGAGTAATTTAGTGTATGTATTGTGAAGTTAAACTTCTTTAGCGATGGTATCACTGAAATTTTCGGATGGATGTTCCCTAACACCTCTATTATCGGCCATTTCAAGTCATAGAGTCAATTTCTTTTTTTACTTTGCTAACTGTTTTATTTTTGGTTTTCGTTTATTCCCTGCAGTCCCATTCGTTCGTAACGCAGCGCAAACAGAAACTGTTCCAACGTTTTACACAGAAGTGGTTGGCGGAACATGTAAGCGATCAACTGCAACAACAATGCGCCGATTGGTTGCTTGGCAAGACAGTGCCAAATAGCAGTAGTGTAAACTGGGCTTTGAAAACAAAAGTGATACCACAAAACGATGTGAAACGCACACCATATCGTGTTTACAATCGTTACAAAGTGACTTTCAGCGGCAGCAGTGGTGGTGCAAACAGCATTGTCGCCGGTGCCAGTGGCAGTGGCGGTAGCGGCGGTACTAACGCGCCGATAGCGGACTCTACGCCAGCAACATCAATCGCGCCGACAACATCCCACGGCAATAGTAGTGTGCAGCCGCCATCCAACGTTTCGGTCTCGGCTGCAGTATCAACATCATCAGCACCCACAACTCATAGCAGTGCGAGTGGCGTTGCGGTTACGACAAAAGTGTTAACATCTTCAGCGGATGTAACTAAATTGTCCACAGCTGGCAGCAATAGTGGCTTGGGCAACAACAATCGGCAGCTAGAAAGTTGAATTCGTCAGAAGTATGCGAGCGGCAATCAGCAGCGTCGACGCTTAGCCAGTCGGGTTCTTGTGGATTAATCAAAAAAAAAAAAAAAAATACAAAAAAAAATCACGCAACTGTGTCCCATTATATTTCGATAGCAGCTAAAGAAATTAATAAAAAATTAGAACATGGAAGACGTCTCGCTCAAAGTGAGCGAATGAGCAAGCTGGTTGGTGACCACATTGGTTTAAATACATTTGTTTAGGATTATTAATCAAAATGTTGAATGTTTGCAATTAAACACGAGTTTAGGCATTAAGGCATACATACACATACACACACATATTTTCCATGCAAAAATTTTAATTTTTGTAAACTAATTTATTTTTGAAGAGATAACATGTATCTGAATTGCAGTAATTAGTTTTTACTGTTACTCTGCTCGGTACAACTGAGGTAATCCATAAATATACACAAACGCATAGTGTTTGAATTAATAGTTAGTTATGTAAGTTGTGCTTCTTAAGCATAGGTTCCATTTGCTGATGTGTTTTTCTGCTTTTTTAAGTGGAGACATAACTGTCAGAGCAGCTCCCTATATATTGTTTAATTTGGTAAACATATTTGCTCGTAAGGATTTTAATGAGTTAAAGGTTTATTTGTAAATGACGCTCGCATAAATACGGATATCTTTATAACTTAATCATACGTTTGTGTAAAAATGTAGGTAACTGGTTTTTTTCTTACGAAACTTTAATGTAAATGAAATATGTATGTAGGAAAATACGCATAGTTGGTAAATCAGTGCATTAATCTATTTATTGGGGTTTAATGATAACAATTAAATATAAAATTTTTTATCAATACAACGTTAATGTTAAGTCTGTAAGTATATTTTATATACATAGAACTGGTATGTTCAGCACTTATTACGGAAAACTCTGTTTATGTTCGCTTGTAAATAGCAACAATTGTGTAAAAAATTATACGCAACTCAAAATAAGAAATCAAATTACACAATACGATATGATGGGAGTATGTAAAATGTAATTTAAAAAATAAGCATTTTTTCCTACTTGTATTGACTTTTATTTAAGAGTTATTGTGAATATAATTATTTTGTATTGCTAAACGGATTAATTGGAAAATATGCAAAAAAAAAATATAAAAAACAAAAATAAAAAAAACATACTATGCCGTTCGAAATAGGAATATAATTGCGCTAAGTTAAATTCAAAATGGAGATAAGAAACAAGATTAACATTAAAAATAAAAGCCTACATTTTAATTAATTGAGTAAAATATTAAAAAAATGCGTTTTATTTTAATGTTAGTGGAAACTGAAATTTGGTTATTATTCGTCGCAATTTAAAACATTAAGAACATCGCGTTCTACGCGAAAATTTGGGCGACTCACGGCTCGAATCGTAACATCCGTTCACGGATCGAAAACTATACGAAAGAAAATTACGTGATATGTCAAACGTATAAGTTGAATGGGATGAAGAGAACCCCCCCATTCGGAAATGCAGCAAACTAAAGTATCAGTCTCTTTTACTTCTAAACCCTAATTGCTGGAAAAAAAAACCCAATATGTGCAACTAAGTTCCAATTCGGCATCTAACCGACTTTGCGCATATTGCACATTTCCATCAATTATAGTTCAGAAATAAAAGGGACTGATGCTTTGGTTTGCTGCATTTCCCAATAGCCTCTATGTTCACGTATGTCATAATCCGAAAAATATGTTCTTACGTGACGAGTAATACGATATCGTATGTGACGATTCGATCCCTGCTTACATCAAGCGTTCTTTGACAATCAGTTGTTTATCACTGTCAAATCAAAAGCAACATAAAAATGTCAAAAGATTTTCAGTTGAGCATCAGCAAAATATCAAGAAAGCAACAAGGCTTCAATATTGCGGTGAATTATTACGTAGCTCGAAAACACCCAGTGTCACACCTTGTCCTATTTACGCGCAAACCGGTTGCCTTTAGCTGCCAGAGTCTCTTCTACTTACTTCAGGTTGCGCATGTTTCAGGAGCTAAAAGACGAGGGTCGAGAGGCCTTCACTCTGCATTCTTTTATGGCACAAATTGAAGGCCTGCTGCTTTCACCATTCACAGAAGGGTCGTATTTAAGAAGCCCTTTTGCAGGAGTTCTAAAGCTGCTACTTTTCTAAAATATCAAAAAAATTTACATTGCAGAGTAAAATGTAAACAAATAAACGTTGGTAAAACGCCAATTCATGAGCCACTTTGAATGAAAAAAAAATCAAAAGTGCAACCCTGCTGCTGCTACCTGTTTCATGTGTCTTGGGCCTCCTTAAATTATCTTCTGGCATGTTAAGCATACCCAACATGGCTCTAAATATACGTTAAAAAAATATAAATCAAATCGGACTATAAACGGGGGGTTTCCAAATATATACCTATATTCGTGCGCCACCTATCCGGCCAACGTTTCTTTGGAGTTATTTATTTTCATGCAAGTATATACATTCCAAATATTGAGTGTTTATATCGGACCATAAACAAGGGTTTTCCAGATATCTCGTCATCTGCGCCATCTAGTCAATTAATTCATCTTTCGTATTCGAGGGGTTAGGTCCTATCGGGGTCAAGCATGTATTCTGGCTAACTAATCGACTTCCTCATTTCCTCCCAACTCCCACCAAAATTGGATCACATTATTCTCCGCCGGGGTTTTTAGCTTCTTTACTCACTGTAGGACCACTGAGTATTTGACCTCGAGAAATTTGGATCCTCTCACTTCGATAATTCCTGCGAAGGTTGATCTCTGCATACGGAATGGTGGGATAAACTTCCGCTTGGAAGATGCTTGGAAAGGTTCCCAGGGGAAGCGAAAGTTTCAGTCTGGGGTCATACCCTCAGGAGTCCTCGAGCCGTCTGTATATGACTGTAGTGTGCTCGCCTTGACATGTCTCTCCATAACAGATCGATATAATAGATATTTGATATATACAGCATTCCAATCTGGAGTACGTCTATTATGGAGAGACACGATTTAGTTTCTTTAGAAAGCAAACACATGCCATACGTTGAATTTTGGCGAGGGTCCGCCTCACTGTTACCAGAGTAGTGCTGGAAGCCCAAGTCACTACCCCTTAGGTTACTATTGGTTGTAATATCATGGTGTACATCCATCTTAGCATCCTTGGAGTGCACATCCAGGATTTGGTTGATAGACGTTTACATACCATCCGCGCTCTCGTAGTTTCGAAAGTGGCCTCCTCAACATGTACATGCACGGGAGTTTGGAGTCCAGGATAAGTACCGGATGTTGTTGTTGTTGGTGTTGTAGCGGCTACAGCAACCCCGCCCAGATCGGTTGATATCTCAGTCGTTGTCGTCAAGTTCCACTAACGGCAGCCCTAAGAAGCGTGCAGCCTCCATTGGGTCGGTCCATAGGGACAAAGCCGTTAGGGTTGTCGGATTTGCCGGGCATGCGAAGAGATGTTTAGAGTCGTGAGGGGTGTCTCCGCATGCCGGACACTCATTTGGCACATCCGCGTTTAGTCTGCTCGGGTATGAGTTTAACCTGCTGCAGTAGCCAGAGCGAAGCTGGGCTATTGTGGTTCTTGTCTCCCGAGGCAGATTAAGCTCCGTCTCGTCGATGTCCGGTGGTGAATGCCGTTCAGGGCCTGTCGGTATGCTGACGGGTTGAGAGGCTGCTTAATGAACCTCTGGATTTCGTCCGCCAGTTCGTAGAGATGCCTCCTGACGTGCCTAGGCGGGGGCTCCTCTGCAAGCAGCTGTCTGTTTGGGTGGCCACATCTGTGGCTCCCAACCAGAAACTGCTTGCAGAGCATTATGTTATGCTGCTTGACTGGGAGCATTTTCGCCTCGTCATGAAGGTGGTGTTCTGGCGACATCAGGAGGCATCCAGTCGCTGTCCTAAGTGCGGTGTTTTGTGCTGTCTGTAGCTTCATCCACTACGACCTACTAGTCCCCGGCGACCACACTGGTGCTGCGTAGTTTAAAACCGGCCGGCCTATTGCCTTGTATGTTGCCAGCAACGTTTCTTTGTCTTTGCTCCAAGTACTGCCGGCTAGCGACTTGGGGACCTTGTTGCGGCTCTGTACTTTATTGACAATAGTGGTTGCGTGCGCAGAGAAGGAGAGCAGACTGTCGAATGTTACTCCGAGTATTTTGGGGTTATTCACCGTCGGAATTGGTGTATCATCGACGTGAATTCCCAGCGGTAGCCTGACCTCCTTCGTCCAGATGGTGAAATAGGTCGCAGAGGATTTCGTAGGGGAGAGGGCTAGGCACTTGGCAGTGAGTAAGCGAGAAAGCTCGGAAAGATACCCGTTTACTTTCGAACACAAGTTATCAATTCCATTCCCAGTCGCCATGATCGAGCAATCGTCGGCGTAAAAGACAATCGAGACCCCCTCTGGTGGTTGAGATGCTTTGAAATATAAAAGTTGAACCGTAGGGGGGAAAGGACACCACCCTGTGGAACCCCGTTTTATTGAGTTTGCCCGATTTCGCTCTAAACATTACCGACGAGTTCCGACCACTCAGATAATTTGCCGACCACCATTTGAGCCTCTGTGGGAGAGAGGGAGCCTCTATATCTTCTAGTAGCGTGGAATGGCTGACAGTGTCAAAAGCCTTTGACAAGTCCAACGCTACTAGAATCGTTCTCTCACAGGGACGGTTACGGTTGAGGCCACGAGTTATCTGAGTGTTTATGGCGGTAAGTGCTGTTGTTGTACTGTGCACTTTACGGAAACCATGCTGATGCTTCGCTGGGGTCAGGTGGCTCGTGAAATACGGGAGCAGCGAGGCCTCAAGTGTCTTCGTTACCGGAGTAAGGAGTGTTATCGGTCAATACGAATCTCCTTTGTTGGCTGGTTTCCCCGGTTTGAGCAGTGGGACCACTCTCCCCACCTTCCAGATGTCTGGGATGATTAGAGTGGCCATTGACAAATTGAGGACCTCCGTTAGGTACGCTACGCCCGCAGGACCCAAATTTTTCAGCATCAGCATGCATATTCCGTGGGGACCCATGACTTTGGATGCTTTCGCCTTCCCGATGGCCACCTGAACTTCACCGCAAGTTAAAGCAAGGGGGGCACAAGTTGTTGGCAGTTTGTGCAGCCTTCTGGTCACTCGACGCTTGGCTTTGTCCACCGGAGGATGCAGTATGAACTGCCGGCTAAAATCGCGCATCGATCCGGGTCCGACGAAGCATGGTCGCCGAAAGAAATTTCGACTCTGTGATCGTGCTTCGTCGGATTGGACAGTGACCTCACGGTTGACCAAAGCTTCCTCACACCAGAGGTGAAGTTACAGGTCTTCAGATGCTCTTCCCATTTCTTCCGCTTATGTACGTTCACTAGTTGCCGAATCTCCGCGTTGAGATCCCTGATGGTGTGGGGAGCGCAGCCAAGGTGTTTTCAGTAAATTCCGCGAAGCCTTTCCAATCCGCGGAAGCAAAGTCTGTTGGTTTATCGATCGAGATGACTATGGGCAGATGGTCTGATGCCAAAGTCAGCATAGGTCGTAAGTCCCGGATACTTCACTTCTGTGGCAACGCTGGCCTCATCCAAGGTTAAGTTCCTCAAACCCTTGAGAGTTATTTTCCTAATGAAGGAGACGATGGATGTCTTAGAGGGATTGATATTTGAACCCACATCCAAACGCCTCCTTTTTGCGATGTCGCAGAGGTGACAGGTAATACGATTAACGGAAATAAAGTCAATTGACACTATTTACTATACTGTTGCGAAATAAAGTCAATTGACATTATTATAATAATAAAGGTATACCTTTTCAAAAGCGAAATAAAATCCATTGACGCTATTCCTCTTTCAAACATTAAATTTGCGTGGCTTCGCGGCGGCCCGCGTCCACGCGCCACACTGTGTCGCGCCCAGCCCCGCCGTTCTCATTAATACATTTTTAATTGAATGTAAAGTAAGCAAGGATAAGAATTCATAGTTTGAAGGCTCGAATGTTCCACCGATTAGCGCAGCGGGTCCTGGAATGGAATTAACGTTATGTTCAATTTGTTCTCCGCGGACTCCACTATTCATAGTAAATTTATAATTTCTTTACACAGTTTCTTTTCACTTTTTTACCGCGACCTTTCTGCTCAATTTTACCGCATTGATTTTATTTTATTTTTTTCATAAATAATATATGTACATACATATCGAGCCCTAACCGCCAAAATAACATTAGCGAAATTTTGTTTTGGAAATTTTATTTTTGATGCAGAAATATTCCTCGGGCATCTAGATGTATTTCTGCATCGAAAAGAAAATTTTGAAAAAAATGGCGCTTACGTTATATTGGCGGTTAGGGCTCGATATATTTTTAAGAACGTAAACACGTCACTATTGAAAAAGTTTTATATTGGTGCGATTGCACCTTCTGAACGCGTTGTTGCGTACTTCTGATCAACTGAATAGTTGCGTGTTAGATGATCGTAATATTTTTCTGATCATTTGAGACAACATGTTGGTGTGTACCTTTGAGAGTTGAATTTGACAGCTAATGTATGAAGTCGTTCAGAAGACACATAACGACCACTGATTTTTTTTAGCAACGGTTGCGCTCAACTGATGCGCCTTCTAAACCTGCCCATTTACAGCTTCATGTCGAACTTCAGTTTCGTTTTCAGTAGCTGTAATGGTATTGCAGTTGGCAACTGGCAACTGAATGCTGTTGACTGCAATTTTGTAATTGCCGTGGAAATTTTGATTGAGATATATTTCTTATTTCAGCTTATTTAGTTTCCAGAGAATATTCTTATTCGGCCTCATTGGGTACGTCGTAAATTAGACTAAAATGCACGACTCGACAACATTGGCATTGCATATTGTCGTAGGCGACGAAAACTATCCAGTGCTGCCAAGTTTTCGCATTTTAATACACTAGTCGAATTGAATTTTTAGGTAATGCCATGCACTTTTCGTTACGACTCGACTCTCGAAAAACGACTTGCATTCGACACGACACTCGCAATGAAGCTCATTATTATTTGATTAGGTAATAGGCAAATATTACTGCAACCATTTTGAATCAAATAAAAATGCGGAAAT
The DNA here is from genome assembly GCF_001687245.7 of Rhagoletis zephyria. Lineage (NCBI taxonomy): Eukaryota > Metazoa > Arthropoda > Insecta > Diptera > Tephritidae > Rhagoletis > Rhagoletis zephyria. The sequence goes on along the minus strand of NW_016157124.1, from coordinate 58,232 downwards.
TCTTTTAGCTCGGTGATCTAGTTATTTTATTTTAAATTTTTTGTTTTGTTTTAGATAATTTTTAAATTTGGTTTCTTAATCTTCTTTTTGTTTTAATATGTGTATATTCATTTTTTCTAATATTTGCTTCTGACTTATTATATAACAATGAATGGTATTATTTCACACTATTATCCTTTTAAGTTACAAATACAATAGTACATCCATTGAAATAATCATTTGTATATCTTAAACAATATTAAAATATCATAAGAAAAAACGATAATTTATTTGATGGTCTACGCTTTATCTATCAATTACCAAATCGAAAACTCTTGCATAAATTTAATTGTTTTTTTTTTAATGAAAGTTTCTAACAATTTATTGATTTATCCCAAGATTATATCTTGAAATATCCAAATACAACAAATTGGTGAGCTAATATGTATAACACATGCATGGCTGATATTTCACAAATTCTAATAAATAAAATTTTCTTAAGCAAAGTAGCATTAAATATTATGCCGACATCATTTTTGCTATTCGTCGTTTCAACTTAATTTTATCTTTGTTTTAGTTCTTCTTCCTCTGTTCTTGGATATCAGCTAAAACTTACAACAACTACATACATAAAATTACAATAAAACTATAGTTCGCAGCTATGAAAAGTTTGACAAATGAAACAAAATGTGTAAATTAGTTGAGTGTTTTTTAAGTACCACAAATATAGAATTATTCATAATTTTTCTTTTACAGTACAGCCCTTGTTTTAAGTGAAAATTTTCAAAATATTTTTATGAGTCAATAAGTAAAGCACATAATTTGCAATTTGTGAAAAAGTCTCCAAAACGTATAACCACAATGAAATATTCACTACTGTATAGCCTTGTTGTATTACTATACATAGTACTCGTATGTAGGAATATATATTTTAAGTAAAGCGCTTTGAATTAGTTAATAATGCTCGTGTTTCTGAGTTCATTTTAGAAAATCGTTTTAGCAATAAAGTACGGTGTAAACAATTAGATGCACATAGGAGGTATATTCTTAAACAATTGTAATTAAAAACATTTATATGAATAAATCTGATGTGAATTCCTCCAAAATATGAGAGTGAGCGATGACATCGAATTTGGATAGTATGTACTATAAATTTATATAAATATCTGTTATGTTTATAAAATTATTTAAAAGGGTGTTCTCAATGACATACAGCATGCTACATACACATAATTAACCCTTGGCATGGCCGTTAAGTACCAATTGCGCATTCGACACGCCGTTTGATTGTTTTGATTTGCTGGCATTAGTGGCTGTGACTTCTTCTATAATTAAATAAAGAAACAAACAGAAAAATATATATACATATGTAAGTATGCATGTATGTATGTATGTGTGTATGTACAAAGGTACCCTGTCATGCAATAGAATATGTAGTGTAAGTAAAACATAGAAAACAATTTATTTAAATAATTAAGCGACATACAAATTAAAAGCTCAAGACTTAGCTAAGTGGGGTAAAATTAGGCGTAAAACATATATGTAATACTCCTATATCGGCAGTAACAGCTAGTACCCTCCGAAAACATTACAGTAAAGATACATTGCTGGACATTCTAATTTGCAATACTTTGGGAATAAAAGACTGGTGCTTTGTTTTATTACATTTTGGAATTCATGGTTTTTATGAGACTTGATTGGGAATATTAGAGAGGGTTAGTGGAATTAAAACCAACCTGCCAACTTTAACTTTTATGCCTTCGACTAGACTGCAAGTCTGTACATCGACACAGAAAATGGTCAATTGATTCCTTCGGTATGCTCAAAATATCAATATGATATTCAAATTGCAAGTTTGCGATATGCGAAATTAAAATTTTTTCCCTCGATTTCAAATCGGTGTAATGAAAATAAAATGGCGAAATTCGTCTTAATAGGAAAATGATTTTAGTTTAAATATATTTTTAATTATTCCCATAATATTTAAAATGATTTCAGTTGTTAACTGTGGACATCGCAGTTATCTATCATGGCACTTCAAGGGCCCTTTCCCAAGTAGGTTTTAAAATTTACTGTACTTTAAACACAAGTTTTGTTCTAAAAAAAAATATGTAAATTTATAAAACCTACTTGAGAAAACGGCCGAGCTTCTGTATCGGCTAGTGGTGTGTGTCTTGATGTTGTTAGATGCGAGTGACCTGCAGTTTTACGCCGCCTCCGAACGACAAATGATTTTTTATAGAAACCTTTCTCATTGAAAAAATACACTCGGAGGATTGCCTTGGCCTGTCGAAGGTCGAATGCTATTAGAAAAAAAAAAAACGTTTTTGGCTGTTGCGCACCCCTATCTTATGGTAGAGGTACTGGTATTGAAATGTTGAGATTACGGTCAACAAGCGCACAGCGTTAATGACTTTCAAACCGTAATAATTTGGATACATAAAAATACATTCCGACACAAACTTGAACGTATAAAATGTACGTATATATGTACATACATTTTCCATTTACTGGTTAATAATTTAAAAGTACGTAGCAGATGATGAAAACTAATCTTCTGTATACTATATTATTATAACCGATACTAAGAAGTTAGTTTCACTTAGGTTAAGCGTCAGGTTTAAGCTCTTCGTCTCAGTACATAAAGTTGTTTAGTAGAAATTTTACTAAAATTTACATTATTTTACAATACACTTCTATATGTGAGTACATAGTCACGCAGCTACTATAGATTCACATAGACCCATGTACGTATATGTCTATACATATTTATATACATAATTACCAGTATTAGCGACTAATTAGCGCATGGTATGCTACAGCGGTGCTATACATATTTATTTGTTTTACTTATACTATATTAATATTTAGTAGGCTATTTAGGCGGGTAAGCAAACAAGCAAGCACTCATCATATGCAAGGCATTAGTCACTGTCGACAATGGCTTCACATTTAATTTCATTAGATTTGCTGACATCCTTACCAGGCAAAGGGTGCCAGAATTTCTTTGTCGTACTCCAGTCTTCACGCAATGATAAATTGAACATGGAATATGCTGGATCGCCGGTGACCTCTTTTACGATATTCAAGAATTTTGGCATATAGTTTTTAAGCGCATCACCTGAGTGTGATGAATAGGTCTCTAAGAGGACTAGACCTTTGCAACTGAAAAAAAAATTATACAGAACATTTTGTATTAAGACTATAAAAATTCAAACAAAAAAAAAAAAAAACTAAATGTGCGCATGCTGCGAATTACCGTGGATGGCTTGGCTCTTTGTAAATATCCAATTGGAAATATTGATTATTGATGAGGAAACAACGACGCTTCTTGTAGATGGTGAAATGTGCATCGTCACGTTGCGCCAACAAATTCATATAGTCGCGATGTGTTAGTTGTGTCTTCACTTCGATGCGCGACTGTCCATGGACATTGGGACGGCGTATTGTATGGATGTAGCTCCAATGATTCTTTTGGCCACGTTTGCGCAAACGCGCTTGTACTTTTGGTCCTGAGGATTGCAAGTAGTGATGTACAACATCGAAGTCTTGAAACGGTGGAAATTCAGAGTCGGGTGGTAATGAAGCAACTGTAAGTCACAACCAACAAATACAAATTAAAATAAGTTCAAATATTAGCTTAACCATGAAAAATGCAAATACATACCAAGAAATTTGAGTTTTCTTGATGTGGCAAGTAGACGATCACCAATATCGATACCAACTTTTTGGCATACGGCCTCAATTAGGCGATTCATTTTGGTTTCAAAATTTGTCGAATTATCGATTACATCGAAATATGGATGACCAACCCAAGCAGCGGCAGATTTATAATCTAAATCACGCGCCATATCAACGCCCTCAGAGCGGCAGGCATGATCCTGAAATATTCAAGTAAATATTTATAGTTAATTTATATGCATAATTCCGTGTGAAATTTTATAAGTTTTATAGTAAGTAGTATTACTTTTATTTCGAGTATAAAATCATATTACAGCGCTTGCTAGCCTTTTCTTTGTTACTATAAATAGCTTTCCCAAGTTTCTAATATTAATTATGTTGAAAAACTTTACCTGAGAAGGCCTCTTTAGAATCTTTGAATAAAAAATTAATTAATAAAACATCTTTTTTAGTAAATAAACTTTTAATACGAAGGATAAATAGCTATGAGTTCTTAGGCAAAGTTTTAGATATGCGAATATGAATGTATGTATGTACTTATGTATTTTCCCAGTATCTTTGAAGAATGATCGATTCTGAATAGTTATGGTGAAAATAAAGAGAAATACCTTGCATACACTGTTCTAACTTGTTTTAAGAAAACTGGCCCGGCGTATTTTCAAAGATGTATTCAACACGCAGGAAGGGCCAGGCCGGAACAACTAGGCCCGCGTCTAGTTATAACACGATGACATATGTACATATTTTTGAACAATTGACCAAAAATTTCAGATATTAAAATGTGTAAAAATTCATACAAATATTGCCCTTCTTAGAACTCAGGAACATTCTTCTGCTGATTTTTTGTAATTATAGTAAAATTATGCTAGATTTGCATCAGAAGAGCTGTAAAAACGATTGCCTAAATTATAGAAAATTTTTGGAGTTGATTGGTTTGCAAAATTTATGAGTCAAGCAATATATTTGATATTGCTCCGCCTCTTCTTGCAGTGATAAAAGTGGCAAAGAACGAGGTGTAACTGAATTATTTAAAAGGTCTCTAGAAAGATATTGTGAATAGCTTTTTGCATAAACTTGACTTAAAGCTCAGTTATGCAAGACTTAGACTTGACTTGACTGTATATCTGGCAAATGAGCAGCGCGTGTATGTAGTTACCAAAAAAAAAACAAACAACTTCACTTAGAAACTTGGAGAACTATAGATTTTTGATTTCGAAGTTAAGTTTCTAAGTGCAAAGAGAGCCGAGAGAGAAATACGCTGCCATATCATTTTTATATAAATGCAATTCATATGGCTATCGAAAAACAAACTTTCAAATAAGACGGAAAATAAAATAAACAAAATCACAATTTGGTACGCTTAATAAATTTATTTCAATTGCAATTTTATACCATTTTACCTCAAACAAATCAAACGTTTACAATTTTGCGTGTACAAATACAAATGCTGAGTATAAAAAAGAGAGAAAAAGGAATAAATGACACGGAGAGTAATCGTTTCTATGTTTCTAGGTAAGTCAAGTTAAGAGCTTTTAAGGAGATAGTACCTAACACTGACAGTATTATTATTCATTTTCTTGGGTCAACATAATATTTTTTGGGTTCTATATTTTTTGTCATATCTTCGACATTTATAGTCGACCCTTAGATTTGGGAAACATTTTTTTTCCAAATTGAATTGCAAAAATACTTTGAGACTCAGGGGTAACGGTGAACTTTCTAAGGTACATACATATCGTCGATATTTTTGAAAAACCGCCTAAATCGCCGTAGTAGCAAAAATGAGATTTGGTAACCCTGAACTCCAGGCATCGAGATGTATGCATAAAAATCGTAAACTCGTTATTAAAACGATACGAGATTTGTAAAATAATAGCTTGAGGAAATACCGCCTATCAAGGCAATACCTTCAAAGAATAAACCGTTTTTTCGACGTCCATAAACCTAGCTGACCCAAGTCACCAAAAATCAATAAAAATTAGCTAGGAATTAGGTGTCTTTTAGGTGTTCTTCAACGCCACTAAAACTAATTTAGTAGCTCCATTGGTTTCCGAGAAATTCGCAAAAATGTGTGGGTTTACGTAAACCTAGCTGACCCATCGTTAAATTTAGGTTTTAAATTTTCCAGATATATGCTGGAATTAGGTGTCTTTTAGGTGTTCTTCAACGCCACTAAAACTAATTTAGTAGCTCCATTGGTTTCCGAGAAATTCGCAAAAATGTGTTTTTCAGCTAGCTCAGCGCTGTTAAGCTAGCTGAACAATCTTAAATTTTTTTTTTTTAATTTTCGAAATACATATATGCAGGAATTAGGTGTCTTTTAGGTGTTCTTCAACGCCACTAAAACCAATTTAGTAGCTCCATTGGTTTCCGAGAAATTCGCAAAAATGTATGGGTCAGCTAGGTTTACGTAAACCTAGCTGACCCACACATTTTTGCGAATTTCTCGGAAACCAAAGGAACACCTAAATTAATTTTGGAGGCCCTAATTAACACCTAAAAGACACCTAATTCCTAGCTAATTTTTATTGATTTTTGGCGACTTGGGTCAGCTAGGTTTATGGACGTGTTTTTTCGCTCTCCTGTAAAAGTTGAGTGCTGTAAGATACGCCGATCGATGGGCGGTTTTGCAAAAACATCGACGATATGGCTCATTCATTTCAATAGTGTCATAATCAAAAAAATACAAATTTCGAGTTGAGAATGCAGAAATTACTGCTACCGCTTCCTCTATGTTGTGTAAAGATTTGACAGCTGTATCCATTACTCTCATGTATGTAAATTCAAAACTTTAAAGCCGTTTATCTAAAATTGCTGGGCCTTCGCCTACAGGTTTTAGTTTTTTTTAGGAATTTAGCAAAAACAATTTTACATTTAGATAAGTGTATCAGTAATGCTGTGTTTTCCACCATGACCATCTCGAGTAAAACTTCATTTAAACCTCGCAGTTAATACGTCCACATCATTTTCATGGATGTTTGCGTAACTAAGATCGATTTTCAGTTGCACCCAAGCATGAACTAGGGTTTACAATTTGATATTGCTTTCTGAAGCCGTAAAAACTCAGAAGAATACAAGCAAAAATGCTATGCATAAGATGAAAAAGTACTTAAATTCGTTTTAATCGTTTTGTAGAAGAGCGTAGAAATAGTATAGGACATCAGTAAAAGTTGTGTGAGAAAACTTAATTTCACTTTGATAAAATCAAATTTTAGCTAAGACACGAAGGAACAATGTAAATCATCCAAATGAAAAGATAATATTATATTAAACAAAGGAAAAAATTATATTTTTGAAATAAACTGATAGTAAGAATGCACTCATGATACAATAATAAACGGTGACGCTTCCTTAACTCAAGGTTGTGTTTTTTTGAAAACACGAAGGAAATGGGAAAAGAGAACGCCGCATTATAAATAAAAAGCATTCGGTCCTATTGCGAATTTCACATGAACAAATATTCCCAAAAATTATAAAGCAAAACAAAAAAATGTTTCCCAATTTGTTTTTGTTTTGCAGGCTAAATTATGGGAACGATTTATTCACATGGAATTGGCGATATGGCTGATTAAATTTAGTGCACTCTTTGGTATAAAATTTTTGGAGTAATAATTTTGAATGACTTACATAACTAACTTTCTTGTGACTTTCAGGCCTATTCTGCGTTGGTAAGGCCGGGACGGCCTAGAGCCGAGAAAAAAATTTTGGGTGTATACATTTTTTTTTTGTGCACATGCTAAAAACCGCTAAATCGCGTTTTTTGCTATAACTTTCTTATCTGATATCCGATTTTTTAAATCTCTATGTCGTTGAAAAGGTCCCGTTCAGGACTATAATTGGCCATTAAACAGTTTTGACAGCCAATCTAACCTAACCTCATTTCAATATAATATTTTATATACTATACATATTATTTTTTTGGGGCTAGATACTCTTTTTTTCAGAGAAATTTGGAAATCTAATATCTATTAATTTATAGTTTTTTTTAAATAATAGTCAATAGAAAAATAACAAAAAACACGTGGTCACTAGTTTGAGTCACTGTAAGTGGTTTAGACTATTTCTGCCATTCCAGATGATTTTTAAGATGAAAATTGTGGTAGATTCACTTAAGTCGATTTAAACTTTTTTTGCCTCTCGCCTACGAATTAGAGAATTTTCATTTTGAGCTGAACGTGAAAGATGCAATAATGAATATCTATTACCTATGCAAGTAATGAAAGCTGCTTGACTGCTACCATTTGGCTAATTTTAATGAATTTTATATTGTTATCAACTACACAAAACAGAAAGAAAAAAACACTTCACATTACCTCTGTGGTATAGAAGTCTTCAGCACCATTTGCTGCGGAAACCAAATGCAAAATCTGATTATAACGATTATCACGCAATTCTATAGGATTCCAATTGTTGGCTGACATCATTTTCTCCCATTTATCTTTCGAGATATCTGTATTGGATAAAGACACATATGAACATATGTATGTTTATATTTAGCATGTGCATTCAACTAATTTTGATATAAAATATATTTATTTATAAATGTACTTACATGCACTGGCATCCATGACGCCGCGATCACAGATAATCAAACAGTCACGTAGACTCGATTGTCCCAACTCAAAGTAGGTATTCTCGATTTGTATCATTGTACGTATTAGATTCTCTTGAAACTTAAAAGCTGTAATTGAAATGGTCAAATTAATCATTTACGAATTTCGAAAAATATCGCGGTTGGTTACGAACTTATTGTATATGTACTCGTATTTATAGATTTGCATTTAGGAAGAAAGACTTGCAAGCAAAAAAAAAACACACAAAAAACATAGAAATTGTAATGCAGCTGCAACGTGGCCAATGATCGATTGTTTGCATATGTATGTATGTAGATAGATAACTGGATGGTTTGTGACTGCATTGCATTTTAGCAAATGGGTGGATTCAAATATCAATTAATGGATATGTATTTGATATCACTACATATAACGACGATTGTTTGTAGAAAATATTTGCGAAGTTATGAAAATGTTTTTTTTTTCTTTTTGTTTTAATAAAAAAAAAAATGAATGCTTTTAGATGGTTGAGGCACGTGATGCATATTTTATGTATTTAAGTAAGTAAAAGCCGTATAACCTTAATAAATGCCAATGGATTCTGTGGTGATCTTGTGCTCAAATTTAGAAAAAACATTCTTATTCTTATAAAAGTATGTATGTATGTATGTATGTATGTATGTATGGAAGCACATTGTATAAAAGATCTTTTATTTAATTTATAAATTATATGAACGGTGGCGGTCAAAAAAACAGGGATGCGACATTAAATAATAAAGTGCATGTTGGAGTAGCTAGGAGTTACCGTTGATTTTTGCCAATTTTTTGCTGAATTTTGTTTGAATTTTCCTACATTACAAAAACTTGTCGCACTTACATACATACTTTTTTCAATTAATTAATCCCAAAGGGTATAATGTCGTCTCGCCCAACCGACACGGGGGCCGCAGTCCGCATGACATACGGAACTTACATGACACCGTTCATTTAAGCTGGCACTTTATTATATGTACCAAAGTTTAGTAGGCTACAAAAAACATACGAAAAATTGTTTCTAATAATTATAACCAAAAAGTTTGAAATTTTAATGAAACCTAAATTTTTGTAGAAAGTGTGAAATTTGGATTTACATGGTTTTCGTTAGATAATGAGCTATACTTTCATAAACAATAAGACACAATAAATAAAGAAAAGGAATATAGTAAAAATTCGTTAAAAAGTCGCGTCCCTATTTATTTTCCTGCCACTGTATTGGGAAAATTTTTATTTCTTAATGTCACTCTAACTCATGATTCAATAATAAAAGGCTGGCACAGAAAACAGTTTTCTCGCTGCCTCTTGACAAAATCGGTTCCCTTAGGAAGGCCCTGTGTGTGGGTGCGTCAAAACTCTAATGTCACTACAAGTGCTTTAAGCCAAATGCGTTTTAAAGTAGTCAAATCAAATCAAATGCAGAGCCGGATAATTGACTGATGCCTAGGACATCGCCATATTAAAGTCGACAGTTCGTTTCAAGGAAGAAAGTCAGATCTTCAACTAGTTGTGGTGGGTAAAAAATCGATACTTTACGATATTTAAACTAGTTTCTTTCCGTACTGGGTACTTATATATGTATGTATGCCGTCGTTATTTATATTGTTGTTTTTTATGATCAAATTATGCCGTTTATTTACACATAATCATTGAATTCTTTTATAGCGGGGTGCCGAAACCTGATAGCCCCATTTCGTTAGCAGAACGTTTATAAAGCAAAAAATACAAAACAAAATACAACGATTTATATTCCACATAGTATCAATTGCTAAAGCCAGCAAAGTTATAGAAAAATCTGATTTCACTTAAATAAAAAGACATTCGCTGTATAATGCTCATTATAGCAAACATCTTTGTATTTTTGTTGGTGCATGTTTTTTGAAAAGAAAATAAATTCGCTGCAGCCATTCGACAAACGATCGCGGCGAGACATACTACATATGTACATATGTAGAGATATTATAGTGATTTCTGTTTTTAATATTTATTTACGCGATAAGTAAACAAACAAAGACAAATATTATTTTCAGCCCTCTTAAATTGCATTGAAAACTCGAAAAGACAAAACGCTTGTTTTTTGCTGCATTTGTATTTATACCTATGAGGCTGACTGTTTTTACTGTACACTTTGTTGCTGTAATTGTAGAACATTCTCAAATCGCATTTATCCCCAAAGTAAGCCGCCGCTGTTTGACATTAGCCGCCATTCTTTCTAGCTTACATCCAATATCTACCCCCGGCCGAGAGCACGCGCCGATTTTTATTTTACAGCAATAATTTAATTAGCGTAAAAAATACAAAGCAAAAATAGTAAGCAAGTCGGTGTTGCACTGATGCAATCAATTCCGCAACTATTTATTTGTACATACACTCAGCGTCAAATGTAAATTTACACCTTGTTCTAAAATAATATTCACAATTATTTTCATGAGAAAATTGTTTCATTAATCATTTATGAAAATATAGTTCATTCATAAACCATCTAAATCAAAGTTTCACACTTTATATAAAGTTCACAAAAATTCAAACCATTTTCATCGAAATTCCAAAATTTTTATTCATAATTTTTAGAAATGTTTCGAGTATGCAGTAAAACAAAGCGCAAGTTTCAAGTCGCTAAAAATTACCGATGATTTCTTAGAACTTTTTTTCTGGAAGGTTTTGCGCATTTTCTTTCATATAACGCGAGATAAAAATCGATTTTTAAATGGAAGAAAATGCGCAACACCCTCCACAAAAAAAATCTAAGAAATCAACGGTTATTTTTAGCTACTGGAAACTTTAACTTTGTTTAAATTATTATTAAAATTGAACGGGCTACAAAACTGAAAACTGGAAAATTTTCTAGAAATTTTGAATACAAATTTTGATGAAAATTGTTTAATTTGTTGGGAACTTCATATAAAGTGTGAAACTTTGATTTAAATGGTTTATATTGTAGAATGAACTATATTTTCACAAATAATTAATGAAAAAAAATTCTCACGAAAAAAAAATTGTGAATATTATATTAGAACAAAGTGTACACTTACATTTGACACTGACTGTATACATATTTGCATCACAGTTGTAGTGCTATTCAATTACCATCCAGCGAAATTTCAAATATATGTATGTATGTTTGAATAATACCAATCATTTGTTGAAATGCATCTCGTTAAATTTATTGTTTCCCAGTTTTATATATGTATGTACATAACTACTTTATTGATATACCTAAAAAGTTTTTATACTTTCACAAACAAATAGAGACATGTAAGACAGGTCCATGGACTCTGCTTTGTATCCGTTGACTACGTAGATTGAAGGTGCCTTTGAGTGTGGAGGAGTAGTGCAATGCGGAGTCTTCGATATTGAGAGAGTCTTTGACAACACATGACATGTAGGTGTCTGTTGGGCCCTAGAGAAACAGAATGGGCATCCAACTATCCTACTAACTAACTATTTTTTCAAACCGGGGTTTTGAATATTTTTAAGCAATTTGTTCGAAATCTTGATTTTTCGAATACCAAGTAAACCGGATTTTTGCAATCGAATAAACCGGGATTTCGCCTAATGTATTTTTATATCAGAATCTAAAAATTTATTTTATTGAAAACTAGCAAATACCCGGCGTCCCACGCAGGGAAGCGTCTGAAAAGTATTTTTGTGTTGTTACTTTCCCCCAAAGTTCTTATGGCCTTATTCATAAAAAATAAAGTAGATTTAAAGAGCTATATGAAGTGAGATTTTCAAACAAATTTTCGATTTATGAAGCATTCTTTATTCTTTATAAATGTGGGCGTTAGTTAATAAATTCTCGAAGGTATTTCTCGTGGAAATTTAATTTATAATCTCATAACCCGATTAGGCATATCGCGTCCTTTCTTCAAAGGTGTATCAATCAATTTATTTTATTTATCAATTTAAATGAATAAAATTTTCTAAACAGGTGGCAACCGCTCCAAAAATATTTTCGGCAGTAAGGTTTCCTCCAGTTTGATACCCATATTACAATATTTAATTCATCCTATCAATAAAATTAAATTAAAATTTTCAGACATGTGGCAACTTCCACAAAAATATTACTTTTGACAGCCATATTGCAATATTTAATTTATTTCATAAATTTACATAAACTGCACTTTTTAAACCGGTGGCAACTGTCTAATTTTTTTTCTTCTATATTTTAAGTTAAGTTTCTTCTATATTTAAGTTAAGTTGCTCTAAATTCAAATTTGACTAAACAGTTTAACCTGCTACAACATCCAGAATGGAGATGTGTCAAAGTATCGCGAGTAATTTTGGCCACACTGAGAAAAGAGTTCAGTTACGTTTACTAAATAAGTTTATCTCAACACATGACTTGGTTAATATTAATAATAATAGATTGGTGCTTACACATATGTTATTGCTTGGCCGAGCTTCTCCTCCGATTTGTGGCGTACGCCTTGATGTTGTCCCAGAAAGCGGAGGGACCTACAGTTTTACGCCGACTCCGAACGGCTATTGTATTTTTATTATAAGCTGTTTTTCATGGCAGAAATACACTCGGAGGTTTGCTATTGCTTGTCGAGAGGCGACCGCTGTTAAGAAACAACCTTTTTGCTTTGACCAGGGCTTGAACCCAGGCCCTTCAGAATGGAAGTGCGCACTTCTAACCACTACACCACAGCAGCCGCTTGTGACTTGGGTTTAGTTACCAAATCATCATGTGTTGAGAGAAATATATTTAGCTGACTTTTTTCTGAGTGCATTCTTTCTGATTAACAGTAAGTGTTGCTGGAGAGAATATATGTAAAATAAATTTGGGTTCGATTCCTGCTGAAGTCGCAAGAGAATATAAGTGCAAGCGTAAGCACATGTCTGAATAAATCGAAAAAGAATTGCAAGTCATCGATATAAGCAAAAAAAAATTCTACACATCAATAAACAATACGAGTATGTGCTACATTTAACGCGAAAATATGGAAAATCACATACATTTTTATTAAACATGTGCTACCTGTCATAAGATATACTAGACTAAATGATGACTGGAAAAGTAGAGAACTTGAAGCTATAAAAAATATTGCACTTTTGAAAACAGATAAGAACACATTTTGTAAAGGTAGACATTAAACGTCGTCGATTTCTATAAAAAAAAATGCTTTTAAATATTGCGATTACGCAAAAATGTTTGCATAAATATGTATGAACATATGTATATTAGGCCGTATCACCACGTACATGCGATTTTGAACACTAACTAAGAGAGCAATTCAGGGAAGTAATTTTTTTTCGGCACCATGTAAAAGCAGATAATCAGTTATTTTCTTTGATTTTCGATTTCTATAAACTATACACCTTTGAAAAGGTATTAAGAAAGATAAGAGTTGTATATAGTATATAAAATAATTATGACATCGGATCAACTTTGCTAAGTTATGTTTATTTGTCCGAAAAAATCTCCATGATACATATTTGATAACACCTCTGCAAGAAAAATCATCAAAAAACAGTTGTTTTTACATGTTTGATAACACCGTGCGACAGTAAATTTTACACTAAAAAAAATTTATATATTTGCGAAACCATGGACCAAATATAGTAAAACTGCGTTTTTAGTTTTTCTCTTTGAGACCAGATTTTTTTAAAGGTCTTTGAAACTTGATAAATATTGTTAATTTAAAAAATTATGAATAAAATTCAGTACAATGTAGAAAATCTGTATGACTATCAAATTTAAGAGAAAATTCTGTATGTTTTGATGCATAAGGCCGATACATGTCCTATTTAAATTTTATCATTGAATATACTTGAAATTTCACAATAATTATTTTCGAAAAAATTATATATTAAGGACTAATATGCACTCGACAACATCCTCGAATTTCGTCCATCTAACTTTATTCGCTAAAAAAAAATAATATTAATCAAAAGAAAATTTTCAATGCCTATTCGTCCTTGTGAATAAAAAAATTTTATTTTTTTTTAATTCTACAGAATATTCTCTTTCTTTTGGTACCCATACTGTTTTTCTACATTGGAAAGAATTTTTTAAATAATTTTTGGAATTAATCATATCTTTGAAACCACAAAGTCCTTTTAAGTCCTGACGTCAGAGAGAAAAAGTAACAAAGAACAAGTAATTTTTAATCAAAAAACAAAACCGACTTCAATTCTCATATAAAAGTTTAAGATTACCGTTAATTTTTTCATGATATAATGATCGGATTTAAACCAAATTAATATGGGACTACCTTTACTTTAAAAACAGAATTATAGAAATCGGTTAACGTAGTCCAAAGTTATGCGGTAACATACAAAACAAAAAAAAAATCCGACGAATTGAGAACCTTTCCTTTTTGTGAANTACATTTCAATAGGTTGTCAAAACAAATACTCTTAAAACAGTACTCTCGTTGGTGAGTGTTCAAAATCGTTTGAAACAATTTTTATGATACGGTCGGTCTAATGTAGTACGTCGCATTGTATGATATTTTGTAAATACGAAAATATTTGCGGGTGACGCACATTGAAAAGTGGCATGGCTTGCGATCACCTTCCGGCGTTTAAAGTTAAAAAACGATAAGATACCACAAAAGTGCTTACACGGATAAACACACACGCATAGTACATATGTATGTATGTATATGTATTGTTAACAAATAGCAAAAAGAGCGGTTAAAAATAGGAATCTACCTACTATGTATACAAATATAGGGTGCTAAACGCAATAGTTCGTAACAATTTCACTGGCTTTCGTTTACGTACGCCAAACCTAGCAAAGTATGGAAAATTGAGAGAGCGAAAATAACAGATGATTTGAAGATCTAGTATAGTAAGATCGATTTTCGAACTATTCAATAACTTTATATGACCAGAACAGGTCGTTTTTGATTGCCTAATTTAAAAAAGCATGACTTTAGTGAAAATAATCTTTCACCAGAAATTTAAGTAAAAATTGTTGCCCTTTGTCAGTTTTCGTATTAAATTCGAATAAAAATCAATTTCACTTTAATCGCTTTGGTGAAACTGGCTATTAGAGTGGTTTGGTCAAACTATCACGAATATTTTCATAAAACGGAGCGTATATTTAGCATATTTTGTTTGTTTATCGATAAATACTCCTTTTTTTGGCCAGTATGCAGCTCTCAAGAAAAGCAAAAACTCCATATAAAATGACGTACAAGAAATGGCTAAGAAATTTTCTTGTGTAAAATTTTCTTGAGGCAGTACGCAGTTCTTAAGAAATTTGCTACGCTTTCTGCCCGTTTTTGGCTCATAATACATATGTATAATCGGTTAAGGTATGGGAAAAGGAGATAAAGTTGTGTCAAAATATTTTCACATTATTTGTTGTCAAAATATGACATAGAAAACACCAGCCTTTACTGAGAGCAAATCGACACCTTTGCGCAAAATTATTGTATGTTACAAAAACCAAATTTTACAGGAAAGTGTTTTTTGTATTTTTCTCTGCTTTGGCTAGCANGTTTAAGATTACCGTTAATTTTTTCATGATATAATGATCGGATTTAAACCAAATTAATATGGGACTACCTTTACTTTAAAAACAGAATTATAGAAATCGGTTAACGTAGTCCAAAGTTATGCGGTAACATACANTACAGTTTAGATTTGCTGAGGTAATTCAGAAATATAATTAAACGCAAGATTTTTTTCGTAGAAAGGTTTTCACATTCTAATTTCTTAGCACATATGATAATTTCGCTCACAAGAAAATATGTATTGTCACATACGATAAAATTTACAGTCAAATTTTGGGCGATTTAAGCCGTGACATTTGAGCTGGTGATGCGTTATGGGGTGTAGAACAAAGTTGCATCAAAAAGTGAATTTCGTAAAAAATGTAACATACTATACTTTTGCACAAAGGGGTCGAAATGTTGTCTTTTCTCAGAAATTTGGTTACTGGATATTTTTTTTTTTAANTAAAAATCGATTTAGCTGTTTTTATAGTGTAGTAGCGTTGTATAGGCTAGCTTAAGTAATAGATTAATAAATCNTGTACATACACACATACATATATGTATGTTAGTGCTAAAAATTATCTATTTGCACAAGCTTTAATATTTTATTCACATGACATGTACTTGTATGTATGTATGTAAATTGAACAAAATATAACTAAGCATGCCCGTAAGCTCATTATTATAACGATGTAAGTATGTACTAAAATGATGATGAAGCGGCAAACACGTGATGAGTTAAAATTTTGCCGCAAATTAGTAAGCAATTGCAAGCAACCACGACGTACATATATAAATCGGATATTTAAGTGTGTTCACGTGAGACCGTACATACATATGCATATCTGTTTGTGCTAATACATACAAACATGCACATGCACATGATTGATTTTAGACCTACTTTACGTTGTTTACTTTTCTAAATTATTTCTACGCTTTCTGCGAAATTCGCATTGAACGCTTACAAAAGAAAATCCAAATTTTTTTCTATTTATGCTTTTCGTCTTTAGCATGATAACAATTCCGATTATAAACATACATTAGGTTCTTTCCCTAACAATACCGACCAGATCCGGTAATTAGAGAATAAGCGAAAAGTTTGCTCTCAAAAATGCAACAAAGTCCAGAAATACGGGAACGCAAAAAAAACACATTTCGTGCCCAGAATTTGAGAAACAGCTGATTTACGTTGTTTTCGTTTTTGTCACTTACTTGGAAATTGAATTTTAGTTTAACAAATTTGATTTTAAGTATATAATGATTGAAAATACATTAAGAGGCCATTCACAATTCCTTAAAAGCACCAAGTAAATGCAGGCAACATGTAAACACAAAACAGCTGATATGCACTTTCACACTTTATCCATTTTTACCCGGAGAAAAAGTCCGGCCTGTTTTGGGCAGGAAGAAGAAGATACTTTCGATTCAATACGTTCCAATTTTCGCTCTCTATTACGCATTTTGTGAAGTACGGGAATGATTTCTGGGCTGTTTTGGCCAGCCGCGCGATCTCGCGTTGCGTACGGGAAAGAATCTATTATTTTTTTGAATCCGAACATAATGCGTAGATAATCATAATAAAAGTCTAAATGTATAACTAGTAAGTTTTTTTTTTTTTTACTCTTTAATGATAAGGCCGTGCAGCAGCAGAGAGATACATATGTACATACATATACATGAATATAAATTATTGTTTTTTCCATTAATGTTTCTCCATACATATACACTTATTTACATGCATAATTATACTTATATGTATTCTTGAATTCAACCAGCATTGCCTCTTTTTCCTCCAAAACAAAAATTCCCGCCAAAGTTAGCAAATTGCGCCACTAGTTTTATCTGACAGAGAGTAGTTGCAGCTGTTTATGTTTCAAATGAACAGACATATGTTTATACATACATACAAATATATATAAATATATACATACGTACATACATACAGTATTGGCCAATACAATAGCACCCCCATTTCAAAGTGATATTGTTTGCCACTCATATTTATTTATTTATTTTTAAGCATTTTCAATTAAAATACAGTTCATTCTCTCACAAAACTCACATAAACTCAAGTTTAAAACTTTTTAAAAGACCGCAAAAAAGTGCAACAAATTTTCACCCAAATTTCAAGCTTTTTTCTCAGAAGCGGTAGAATTTTTTTGAATACACAGTTTTATAGCCCATTCAATTTTAGTGTAATAATGTGCAAGTTTCAAGTGGCTAAAAATTACCGTTGATTTTTTAGAATTTTTTTCGCCGAGGATGTTGCGGGTTTCTGCCATATAAAAATAAATTGTGTTTAGTCGTTATATGGAAGCAAATGAGACAAATAAAATTCTAAAAAATCAACGGTAATCTTTAGCGACTTGAAACTTGCACATTATTGGACTAAAATTGAATGCGCTATAAAACTGTGTACTCAAATAAATAATATAAAAAAAAACTTTTNGCCATATAAAAATAAATTGTGTTTAGTCGTTATATGGAAGCAAATGAGACAAAAAAAATTCTAAAAAATCAACGGTAATCTTTAGCGACTTGAAACTTCCACATAATTGGACAAAATTGAATGCGCTATAAAACTGTGTACTCAAACAAATTCTAGAGCTTCTGAGAAAAAAGTTTGAAATTTAAGGGAAAGTGTGTTGCACTTTTTTGCGGTCTTTTAAAAAGTTTAAAACATTGGTTTATATGGGTTTTGTTAGAGAATGAACTGTATTTTAATTGAAAATTCTTAAAAACAAATAATTAAACATAAGTGGCAAACAATATCGCTTTGAAAGGGGGGTGCTATAGATATGTCCAATACTGTACATATGTATGTATGTATAAAAACAAGAAATACACATCGTATTCCAATCTACATACATTTTGCCGTCATCGCGTATTTACCGAAAAATCCTTTACGTAATTTCTTCTCCATACCCTAAATAGTGACAATAGCCTCGAAACGTGTTTTGCGCTCTCTCTCACCCGTCCACATCTCTTGATTGTTCTTCCTATCTCTTGGGTGTAAATTGAATTTGGTTTAGACTAGTAGTATTGGAATATTTTGTGAATAAATGTAATAATTTTTAATTAACGTTGCTTTAAACGCGTGAGAAAGTATTTTTTTGTTTTGCTTACGTTCGACTCTTTTTTGAGGCTCTGAGATCAGAAAATGACGCGAATTTCTTTTTTCAAACATACATACATACTTATATATAGTACTACGTCTGTGCTGTGCGGGTGCAAAATGTACAAACGAAAATACACTATGTATTTATAAGTATGTATTGTACAATACATACATTATTCACATTCTTTATGTGGGATGTTCTGTGCAAGAACTCAAAAACAAATTCAGACAATTTTATTTACAAACATTAGCGATTTCACAATCTACAAATGTAATTGATTCCACTATGAGTTTACTAATGGGAATATTATTTTTTGCGCTAAATCTTAATAATAGTATACGTTTCATTGATTAAGACTTCCGCGTATACTATGAATCATTTGTCTATAATATGTTTGTAAGTATGTAATTAAATAACTATACAATATTTATACTTTGGTGATCCCCTTGGTAGCATAGTGAAACGTTAAACCGTAATAACGGTGCAGTTGATCTGATCAAAATTGGGGATAAGCAGAGGCGAATCGCAGGGCCAACAACATTGTTTTTTAACTCCTTCAATTATTGTTTTTTTTAATGTTATTATAGTTGTTGTGCCCTATTTAATAACGACAGCAATTCGAATGAAAAATAATTTTTTGAAGTTTCATGTCTCGATCTAATTTTTATTTAAATGATAACAACAACCCACTTAAGTTAGAAATAAATGTCATCACATGTAACTGTGTCCACTTTTAGCTATCAGCTATTTTATTAAATTCAAAGTTAGGAATATTAGTAAGTAATAACAGCTGCTTGAAATAAAAACCAACAAATGCACATTTCAAATTTAATGGATGATTTTAAAAAGTACACATAACGGTAGTTTTTAGAAATATGAAAACTGCGCGATATTTTAGTAACTACTGGAGCTTATTCACTAAAAATGGATATTTACAATGATCTTTAGGCGAAAAATTAGAATATTATAAATTTTTGGAAAACGGGCGCAGCCCCGCCCAATTATGATTAGATGTGTATATATCTCGGTAACCGCTTCACCAATTTCCTAGTAAACATATCAAACAGCTGAAAGTTTTTAAAATTGGACAATAATTATGCCCACATCCCATATAACGGCAATTTTAAGAAATACAAAATCTTTGATAAATCAGTAACTACTGAAGCGAATTTATTCAAAATTGATGTTTGCAATAATTCTTCAGCAGGAAATACGTCTATACCAAATTTTTTAGAAAATGGGCATGGCACCGCCCACTTATGACCACATATGCTAAGAGAATTTGGTTAATCAGAAGCTTTGAAACGGGACTCTAGAGAACACAGAAAATCAAGTAGATATGTATATTCGTTAGACTATAGACAATACATATAACAAAAAAAAAATATTTTTTTTTTGTTTTAATCATTTAATTTCGACTTCCGTTTAAACAAACGTCACTAACTAACACTTGTACTGCAGGTTTAAAATTTTTTAAATGACAAAATAAAAAAATAGAAAAGCACTTGTGCTCCTGTCAAAACAAAAAAGAAATTCATCATTATTTAGTTAGAGGGGCTTGGCAGAAAGTGTTGTGTTCCAAGTTGCACGTAATCGTCTTTTTATAAGCAATGTACATTATTTGTTTGTTGGTACAGCTACATTTTTTCGAGTGTAAAAATAACCTTCACTTAACTCCCACAATATTGCCGACGTCAGGAAGGCACGAGATGGATGCACATTTTACATACATATATGTATGTATACAAACAAATGTATCTAATATAAATGCCTATGTTATGTCCGTACGTATTTTCACTAAATCGTTTTAGCGGCGACGCTAACGCGCTAAGTGTGCAACTTTTTATGTATGTATGTACTACATATTAGAGTTGGGCACTTTAGTTTTTTTTTGAGTGAACCGTTCAGTTGTAGTTCGTTCACCTTAGTGAACTAGTTCTTTAATTCATTTAGTGCAATTGACGAACACATTTATGTTACTTTATTATTTTTATTATCATAAATACTCATTACACATGATTCAATAATAAAAGGTTTGACAAATCGGCTCCCTTAGCAAGCCACTGTGTATGGGTTCCTGTGTGTGTGTGCAAAGATTTTGTAAGGGAGTTAAAGGAGTGTCAAAACTCTGCCACTAGTGAGAAAACCTTTAATTATTGAATCATGCTCATTACATACAAAAAAAAAAACTTTGGTAATTTGATTTCACACCAGGGTACGAAAATAAACTGTACAAAACAATTCCCATTTCACATCGATCATCATATCATTTGTGGTTTTGTACAGTTTTGTACATAGTCAGAAACAAATTGTAAGATTCACTGTCATTTTCCCCAACGAGAAACGTTTGCTTTTCGTTTGTGACAATTGTACCATAGGGTACGTTTTATATGTATGCAAACGTTTCAATTACGTGAAAAATAATTTTTTCTGTAAATTTTCATATCCAATTCAATTAAAAAACATTTTTATTTTTTTTATTCATTGCAGCCATTCGTTTTGTATTTAGTTATTGCATATATGTACATACATACATATATTTTCCCTGCACGATTCATTTCGTTTGTTGTTTCGTCTGTAACTACTAAACTACTGTAGTGTACTATCGCCAAAGTGAACTCAGCCATTTTGTTTTGTATTGTATCGAACTGTTGAAGTAATAAACGAAACGAAATAGTAACGTACAATATAGTTTATTTTCGTACACTGTTTCACACAATACCCTACCAGAACAATTTACCCTATACTGCAATACAATTACGTTTTTGTTTTCAAATCTCAAACACAATCTTACTGCTAGCGTTGTCTAGCTGTGAAAAAATTCTCATGCCTACATAATTTGTATGAAGCATACCGAAGCAACGCGGCGTCAACGCTCAATGGTTGGAAAATTCGCTTTTGACAGCTCCGCCCAACGCTTTGGTTTAGGTATGCGAGTTACTTCGAAAATTTCCTTAAAAAAACGTTAGAATACGGTAAAATTTTCACATTGCTGTTAAGAAATTCATAGAAACTTTACCCAAGAGCTACCTGTAAATTAAGGAGTATTTACGCAGTCTGTTCTACATCAGTCTGTTCTGTACATAAAAAATTGTTCAGCCTTTTTGAATCGATGGCATACTTTCGCAGTAATGGTAATCTTCTTAGCACTATTGCATATTTAACTAGCATATTTAATTTTAACGTCATTTCGTGCCAAGAATATTTGAATCGCGATCCAAAATGAGAAATAGTAGCACTGATAAATTTAGTTCAATGAGAAGACCGAACTAGTGAACTAGTTCATTGAGATGAACTAAATGAGCTCAATAACTACCCAAGCCTAGTATATACATATGTATGAATGTAGTTATTAACACCAAGCGCATATAATGTAAGGTGATTTTTTAATGTAGAAAAGCACAAAAAATTTATTGCTTGAGGGAAATAAGACAAAAAAAAACTAATAAAACTAATAAAAAATAATACGTACAAATAAAAATCATAATTTATGTGTAATACTTAAATAAAAAACAAAAAGTGTTAGACCCCAATATTTTGCAAAATTCAAAACTATAAAAATAAAAAAATTAAATTGGCACAGGTAGGCAAATAAAGTATAGAAAATCATAGAGAAAATAAGCAAAGAAAATGTGATTGTGAAAAAATTAGGTGTACTCATAATGTGTAGTAAATTTATTCAGCTGGTTAGCATAAGAATATGTATATAAAACTTTTTTCTGCTCTACGCCGCTGAAACGGAGCTAGTGTGGCGTACTCGTTTGTAAGATTAAAAGTGTCAACATTGTTTCAAAACTAATTTCGAATATTTGCATTAACCAGGGACCGAAAATAACGGTAATATACGAAAATATTTATTAAAAAATTCACTATGAAGAAAACGTTCACAACCAAGTGAAATATAACTACCAATCGATTTATTTTTCCACCGAGAATCAAATTTGAAATAAATTTTTTTTGTTAACTTTTGTGCAAAACTAAAAATATTAACAGTTATTTCTGATTTTTATTTTATAAATCTGAAAATAACAATTATTTTTGATTTTAATTCAATTGCCTTATGATAACAGTAAGACTTTTCTTTATACAAATTTATGACTTTTATTACAAAAAAATCACTAATAATCGAAGATTTTTAATAATAGAAGTAACTGAGCGATTTTTATTGCTGACTTTTATAAATATGTCTTCGATGATTGTTAGCATGAGACAAATAAAATAAAAATTAAAAATAATTGTTATTTTCAGATTTATAAAATAAAAATCGGAAATAACTGTTATTTAAGGTTTTATTAAATAAAAGTCACAGAATAACTTTTACAGACCGATTTTTAAAATAGAAATTATAACTGTAACGTTTCCTGGCCAATTTTTTTTCGATAACATGTAAGCAAGTCATTTACATTTTTTCATATACATTCTTCTTCATTTAAGTTTTAATTTAATTTTTCTTTTTTTAATAATAGGTAAGAAAACGAGCACCCGCACTGCATACACTGGCGGGAAAGTAAATAGGGACGACATTTTATGAAGCTTGGGTATTTTTCTTTTGTTTATATAATTTCTATTATTTTTTGATGAAAGTATAGCTAACCTAACCAAAACCACGTCATTCCGAATATCAAACTTTGGAAAAACATATGAAAACTCGACAGTTTCCTCAAAATTTCAAAAATATTAAACAGAATCTTTAGAAAAAACGTTGGAATGCAGTAAGAACCATTTATTTATGTGTTTCTGTTATAGATAAATAAACACTGACCGCAGCTGTATGATATGGTTTGTTTTTTCTCATTATCGCTACTTTAACCTTGCACTTTATTATACTAAAATTTAATGGGATACCAAACTATATACCTAGATTTTTTTTTATTGATTCTTCTGATTAATAAATTTGATATTTTGATGAATATTTGTAGAATTTTTATAAATCTTGTACGAAGTTTGAAATTGTAACTTACATGATTGTTGTTAGATAGTGAGATATACTTTATAAAAATATAATAAACATAAGAAAAATATCCAAAAATTATTTAAAATGTTGCGTTCTTATTTATTTGCCAACCAACGTACATTAAGGACACACATATTTAACACACAGACAGACACACACACGCACACACTTGTGCACGCGCACGGCGTGGACTCACCTTCGCTGCCATTGGGTTTAGAGGCAGCATCGGCCAAGCAGCGTGGACAGGATGCGGTCAAGTCAATGAGACTGTGTTCCGGTGCAGCGAATGGTAGACTTTGGTATTTGAATGTGCTTGGCGTTGGTGGCGCTATCAAATGTACATACATACATACATCATACATTATATTCTACATATCTCTAATGCTAATTATACATACGCCTACAAATACTACATTTATATAGATTAAAAGCACAAAATCGTATTCTTTACATATGGCTTTATATGTACATTTACAGGTTTTTTTATGCACAATAAAATGCCCATAGATAAAAAGGAAGTTTTTAAGGCTTAAAAAATATGAAAAAATACTTAATAAAAATGCAATCAAATCAATAACCTTTTATGATACTACATACACATGTATACACTACATTAGTGTTCATGAAAAGAGCAGCGTGACGTATTGACAAGTTTCAACAATTTAGTTTCCTTTTATTTTATTTTTATGATTTTTTTTTAAATATAGTTAAACCTACAACAAAAGCATACAATTCAATTGTGGAAATTCCACAAATTCGCACAAAATTTCAAAGTTGTTTTGCAGTTCTCTCAATAAAAAAAATTAAGCATGCATTATATGGAAGGAAAGGCGCAACACCTTCCACAAAAAAAATTCTCCAAAGTCGATGCTGGATTTCCACTAAGCATTAAATGACAAAAATTTGAATGCCAAAGTTGGGCACTAAAAAATATTCGTGTCATAACGTTAAAAAAATAGTCACTAAATTCATTTCCACATTGCCTATTTTAAGTTCCTCCAATTTTTTGTCCTTATGTCCAATGTCTAGTGGAAACTCGGTATTACACTATTATATACATAAATGCTATAAAATTGCTTACCCGAAAGTTTTCTAAAAAATCTGATAAAAAAATTTGAACTTTTTGTTTTGTAGAAAGTTTAAAACTTTGATTCGCACGGTTGTTGTTGTTGTATAATTAACAATTTTTTATAAACAAATTATTAAACTAAAATAAGCTAATCAAATTGTCAAACTTGCCAATACGTCGCGCTGCCATTTTCGTGAACACTGCTGTAAGTATACATATAAGAATATGGGCGCAAATGTTAAATGTTCCATTTTTTAATTTACATAAAAAATAAATAATAAATAAAAAAATGCAAATATCTTAAAAAAGTGACGCGCGCATGTGACTTTTCTTGATAAACACTTACATATGTACTTGCGTTTATACCCAGTTGGAAAATAGGTAAGCTCCTTACGAGGTAATCCATGTTTTCTTTTAGCTTTAGTATCATGACTAATGTTGTTGTAAAATAATATGCCGCCGAAGATACTAATAAAAAGCGGCTTAGACCCTGTCTCCGCAGGAAAATAATGATGTCGTGATAATCATGTCACAAAATATAATTCCAATGGAGACCGCTTGTTTCTTATGGGCTGCAATATATGTCAGCGCTTATTGCTTGTCATCTATTTTGCTAGCAGTCTGGTAGTTGGTAGCCATATTTTCATTTGAAAGCAAGCTTGTTGATGGTAACATCGATGAAATTTTGATATGTAATCAAAATAAGAAGCTGTTCCCTATTGGATTATTTTATTTATGATCACGTTTTAGGAAAGTATTTAGCAAGTTTTTTAGGATTAAAATGTTTTTAAACACTGACGTAGAGAGTCGCGCCATGTGGCAAATGCTTATATCAAGACATCAAAGTGCCCACACACAAAAACTTGCAATCATATTGCTCGCAACTATCTGTAAAAATGACAGTTGGTAGGCAATCGGTGTTTACGTGTGGAGTTCTGAGATTAGAAGTAGATACGTGTGATACCAAATGTACATTCCAATTTCCTACTTCCATAAGGCGGCCACGCCTTCGTTAAAGTACGAAAGAAAGTCAAGTGGGAAAGAAGATATTTGAAATATATTCAAGATTGGCCTACTGCCACGTTCTCCACTCTTGTGCGCGGAAATATTAAAAGTTATCCGATTTTGATTAGATTTGGTTTGCATATGCGTCTTATCCGTAAAATAATAAATCTGAAATATAGTGAAGAATAGAATAGAATGCTTTATACAAAATAAATAGGTTACAACCTTCTAAAGACTAGTAAAGCTATAATTTTTGAATAAAAAAAATGTTTTTTAAACTTCTACTTTCAGCAGTAAATTTTTTATTTAAAACAAGAAGATACTGAAAAACCTTTTAGCCCTCTTTTAATTAGAGTATTTATGATCGATCCCCAACAAAATATTTCTAAACTTACCACTTTAGTTTTTACTATTTTTGACCACAGGCGTTACACTGCGTGCCGTATGGCCGGGTAGCATACAGCGTTCAATCCCCTTTGCGTGTTCAATTAACAATTAACAAACATTCATTCATTTATACTTATGTGACAATGTTTATTATTGACGATAAAATTAATCAAATTTATCGGTGCAAAAATGTCGACTTGCCAATTACACTTGAGGTATTTAAAAGAGTTTACAGCAAAAGAAGGTATAGAAATAGCATATTTGTATGAACATAAGTATGTATGAAAGTACGTGCTAATTTCTTTTAAAGCCTAGAAGGTTTATTGTGGAAATGGTTAGAACAAAATTCCATTTGAATAAGACAAATGCGATCGATGGTTTTAACAGGTTAACATTTATAAACGTCAGTGTGTAAATACAATGGCGTTCAGAATTGAGTCCGGCCCGGTACTTGGGGCGCTAACGGTTTCCTGACAATTTATTCAAATACTCGTATATTCAAATGCATTCTTTTAGAACATTCAATAATTGTTAATAAAGCCTAACGTGTCATGTTAAGGGTGCAAGTGAAAAAATACATCGAAGTTTCATTTCGTATCGTATAAAAACTTTGATGTATCAAAAGAAGCCATCAAAACTCATGGAATGTCAATTTAAGTTTAATTTAAGCCGCTGACCTCCCGAGGGGCAGTACGCACCTCTAAGTCCTCGGCTACGGTGGCAAGAGCACTACTCAAAACCGAAAAAAGCCAAAAAAACGCTTGCAGCAAAGTATTAAAAAAGTTAAAATTAGACCAAACTGGAATTTTGCACAGATTTTTATTTGTTCCACTTTTCATAAAAAAATGGACTAATTTTGCTGTGCTCTTTTCTAAATAAAAGCTGTCTATACTATTAATAGTTTTATTGTAATTTTTAGTCATCACTTCATACCAAAAGAAGCATTTTCAATGTAATATAAAACCGGTTTTCCGGTGTTTTCTTAATTTAAAAATCTGGAACCGGTTTTTTCAAATTGCAATTTTTCGAATAACTCGAAAATTCAGGTGTGCAGAAGGCGATGTGAATGAACAGATTTTGTATTCTTTTGGGCTTATCGATTTTTTGGCTTTTGTGGATCTTACATCTGTTTGAAAACGAATCATTTATATGTACAAGCAATGTTTAATTCAAGACTACTAACATATTGTGTCTCAAAATATTTTTTGTATTTATTTTTTATAAGCCAGCTGGGAGGGTTCTGTGAATTTAATATTCGCTACGCCTACAAAATAACATCGTCCTTAACATTAAGAAAATAATTAAAGTATTTTCGAACTTGCAATGCCTAAAAAAGTTTTTGAAAATGTAGTCTTTCTTAAATTAAAAGAGTCACGCGACATTTTGCTTTGATAAGTACGCGCACGTGTATGCACTTACCGACAGATAAAGGGTGCCAAAAAAAAATATTGTGAAAAATCATTTTGTGTTTCATTTTCGTGATTGTGAAGAATGCAAGGGCGCAAGTATTTCGCTTGTTAGGCCATTCGAAAGAGGTACATACAGGAGTTACTGGAATTTCTGCGGAAATTTCTTCTCTGTCCTATGCTTAAAACAATAAGAAAAGGTGTATTCACGTAATCTCGAAACTTTTAAAACGAATTTATAGATTTGGAATCAGTTCCAAGCACCCATTATTATGGTCACAGAGGTAGAATGCTCGGTGATTAGTGAAATCGGTACATATTTATGCATGTAGGTGCATGACAAAGTCAACTCTTCATAGTATGTATGTATGTATGTTTAAGATTATAAAACTGAAGCACCCTAAATTATGGTAAACAACTTGAATAATAATTCATCAACCACTATAGACAAGAGTTGGCAATTGGCTTTTGTTAATTTTTTATTGTACAAACAGTAAAATAAAATTACAATTAAATCTAATTAGTGGTAAACATGCAATGACATTATTCATTGCGTAATAGACATTGAACGAGAGAGAGAGATCAGTATAAAACGATGTACTATGTAATAAGAGAAACCTTTGGGGTAATCGAAGAAAGCCTAGAAAGTAAGTTACGATAAATATACAAATCTACACACATATTTATATGTGGAGGACCCGCAGAATTATAGTGAAGTGTACTTGCTACTCTTAGTACAAGTGACCAGCGGCCTAAGAACAAACAGAAGATGGCATAATTCATTACAACGAGCCTGCTGTTACGCGAGACCAAAGCTGAATAACGTGAACGTGAACACGCAGGAAATGTGACGCCTGGCAACGTGAATTTTCGAGAAATGTGTAGCTGGTGCTATTTGGCACGATTTCAATACTAAGCAAAAACTAAATACTATATAACTGTGTTTTCTCTTCAGAAAAGAAAAATAAACCGAGGCTTTATAGTAGATATGTATGTATGCACATTACCAATGAGACATTTGTTGGATAACTGACAAATGTCCAACTGACGCCGATGGGATTTTGTACCACCTGAGTTGACAAAGTTAAATGTAACAAAGTGTGTACTTAGTCAGCTGCATTAAATACAGCACCTACGAAAGAATGTACAAATATATGAATGTGCATACATTAGTGCATACTATGTATGTATGTATGTATAATATAGCATACGTTTCGTAAGTTGACATTGGTCTGGCACAGTGCAACTACTTAGACGTTGAGGCAACAACGCTAGCCGGCGAATTACACAAATACATACGAACGTATGAATGTACATTAAGTGAAAAGTAAAAAAGGGCGAGTTAGAAATAAATATTTCCTCAAATTCTTTGACAATGGCGAAACCAAGAACGTGACCTTTGAGATGGCAAGTAAATATGTAAATAATTGGGTAAATATTTACCTTTCCACTAAATTAAAGGATGCTTTGGTTTTTATTATTCACACAATATTAACCTATGTACGTCAGTATTCTCGATAGTCGGAATAGTGATTTCAGACAGAAAGCGCCGGTTTCACCAGAAATTTTAAGTGCAACAAATAATTTTTTTACTTTCTGTAATTGATTAAAAAAAATTTCGTTTCACTTAAATTGCATTCGAGGCTACAAATCGTAGTGAAAATTGAATAGCTGACAACTCTATTAAAATACATTTGTATTAAAACCTTCCCAAAAAGCTAGTTTTAAAATATTTTAGAATAGTCTCTTGTTAAAAAATTTAGTACGCAATACTTTGCTTCAGTGGCCTATTTGATTAATTTAAAATTTCAAAAGGGGTGACTACCCCAAATCAAAATTAAAGAAAAAATCTCCCCGAAAGGAATGAAACATTTTGCCAAGATTTCAAAGGAATCTACGCATAACGCCCATAGTTTCTACATACATATAACCAATGTCCGCTTGTTTTGTGGCGCCCTGATACACCTTTCGAACTGTAAAACAATGATTCAATTCTATTCTATATCTGTAATATGTACCTAGAGAAAAAAAAAATGTTTCTATATGTTAATCCAGGCAATAAGCAATCTATGCGTTAAATCTCCAGCAAATCGGATCATAAATACGATTCTTTTTTAACTGATTTGTCTCTGGTCAAACTTCCGGAAAAAAATATCATAAAAACAAAAAAAAATGCCAAATTGGTTCCGTCGTTCTCAGGTGATGCGACGACGAACACATGCCCTTTTTATTTTTATGTATAAGATCTCACAATTTCATAGATTTTGCAAGATAATTATTTGATAATCCCAAAAACTAATAGGTATAGATACGAAAATAGGCTGGATCTGTTAAGATTGGTGGGTGGTATTGTTGGAAAAAAATAAAAATAAAAAATGAACAAAAAATTTTTATAAGTTGTTACTCTTAAGATTTTTTAATTTCGAAAACCTCCAAATTTTATTTTACAGCCCTAAATATAAATACCGCATTTAAAATGAGACCACAACCAGAATTTTTTGCTTTGGCAGAACTTTTTTATATATAAAGAAAGGTTTTAACCAAAATCCAGCCAAATCAAAAACAGTCGATTCCAGCCATTGGTTGATTTGATAGGGATAACCCACAGTTTAACAAGATTTACGGACATGTTCGCGTGGGCGAGACGGGTATCGAAGAAGTTGAAATGAGGAACTAAACGAGCTTTACAACGACATGGATATATGTTGTGAAACGCGTTTAAGATTGAATGCTTGCGCTAGCTTGGACATGTCGTACGCATGGATGATGACACTTCGGTGAAAATATTCTTCGGGAGCCTACGAATCAATGGAAGATCCAAGTGCAAAAGTGCCAGTATACATTTGGTTTGTATAACTGGCGTAACTTTTCCAAGGAGAGAGGAAATTGGACAGAATTTTTCTTTTTAGCTCATACATAAAACGATAGCGATAATCATATCGATAACGTTCGATATATCGATGAATATCTTCAATTCGTTTGCATCACAGTTTTGATTCAATTTGAAACTCACGCTCGAAAGCCGTTATTAGCGTAAAAAACAAGTTTTATTAAACAATGCGCGCTTCACTTTTTTAAAATATTTTAATTCTTTTTTGGCATTTGGGTATCATTTAAAAATCTTATGTTTTTTGCATTTTTATTGCTTGCAATTATTTCTTTAAAGCCTTCTTGAAAAATTCTTATTATAATTGAAAAATATTTTTATAATCAGTAAATAGCAAATATATGATTAATTACCTTCTTTATCTGTGAGATCCGAGAATTTCACGCCACCACTAGATTTACACAAAAGAGGAAGAGATTAAAAAGTAAAATAATTACTAAAGAAAAACATTTAGCACACAAAAAAGAATTGACGAATAATTTTTTCAAACTTCGGAAATATGCAAATTTGACAATTGACTTTTGTGTTTTTCTTTTGTTAATTAGTGAAAATTATATTAAAAAAAAATTGTATTGTAAATGTTATAATTGCATAAGTAATCACTACTGTACTTTATTTCACACAGCTTGAATACATTTGTATATGCATGTATTTGCTGGCAGTATTTGATTTTAATTAAAGTATAGAATGTACGAGTACTTTGTAAATATTAATAGTTGTTTATTTTCAATGTTAGTATTGCTAAGGTCTTTCACGAATTCTTTACATTTCTTATAATTTAGTTTAATGCCAACATATGTTTTCTCATTTTTTATTGAAAGAATTTTTTAATACTTTTTTCTTAATTTTTGCATTGAATTAATTTGTTTTTAGGCATTTACCTGAGGAGCACTGTAGCCGTTTCAGGCACACGGAATACCTGAAAAAATTATTAAAAGCTCATTTTGTTTGTCATGGTCGATTAGCAACTATTAGATTGTAATTGTTTAAATTTTTTATTTGTTTTTGTTTTTTTTTTTTCTTAAATCGTTTTGCTAACGTATGTAATGGCATTTTTACTAACGGGTTTTTGTTCATTAAAAAAAAGAATCGTTGTAATTAACAAAATTAAAAAAAAAGTCTATTGAATATAAATTTGAAGTAAGCGGGTCTGTTCCGGTGCCCACAAATTTTCTGGTGCTCAGTATTCTTTCATATATGTACATTAGAGTGGTCCAAAACAATAAAGTCGGAATTTTAATGCCGCTTGGTTCTTGAAAATCAGTATTTTTCAATTGGAGAACTGTGGTTCTCTTTAGGAGACTTCCAATATTAATATCCAACTGTTTATTTGATCATTTTTTAATAAAATATTTTTTATTGGTCCCCCTCATGGTATTTTCTGGAGGTTTCGGAGGGCCTATGGAATATAGTTACCATGAAAAAATGGTAAAAAAAAAACAATTGGGTATTATTACTGGAAATCTCCCGAAGATAAGCAAAGTTTTCCGATCGAAAAATATTGATTTTCAAGAATTCTACACTATTTCTACGAAAAGTTGTTTTTTCCCCATATAAAATACATGGAAATTTTTTATTGTTTCAAAATAAAATATAGCGGTTTTCGGTATGAACAATCCTAGGGGTGGCGGCATTAAAAATCCGACCTTATTTTTTCACATACATTTTTGGACCACTTTAATGTAAATAATCATTCATTCGACTGATTTCGATCAATTTGTACAGTAGTAAGTTCTGGAATTGAAATCGAAAAAATACTTAATTTGTGAAAACCAGAACAGAAATTTACTGGGGATCGAAAACCGGAAAAAGTCGGATAGAGGTTTTTTTTTTTTGGTATTGAGTGACAATAAATGAGCCGTTTATTTTAAAAGTGGCATAAGTCACTTCGTACCTCTTGTACTTAAATGACCGGCTACTTGTAATCCAATACATCTGTAAATCGCTCTATCGTCATAAACTAAAAACAAAGCCTTTTAGCTTTTTCCTGATGAAGTTGAACGAATAACGGACGCGTTCATATGCAAATAACCGGTCATTTAAGTACAAGAACTGTGAAGTGACTTATGCCACTTTCAAAATAAACCGCTCAAATATGTATTACTTGTTTATTCTGAATTTCATACGTAGTATGATACTGTTTTTACTTTTCTTCAGCTCGTAGCCTATCTTATGGTGATATCGTTTCTTCCAAAAAATGTTGCCCTTCCACGATGAAAAATGTGTTTGATTTACACTCAGCCCTGTAAAAGTGTCCTTGTTTAGCTCACGCATTTCATAATATTTTCCTTTTAGGCAACCATCTGATTTTCAGGTCGACGATCTCCCCTGACAAAGCTTCAATAGCCTTTTTTGCTTTAAAAAAGTGTGAGATTTTAGAATCGAACACGAAAAGAGAAAGGGGCAATCAATTGGCGACATTTTTTGGTAGAAACGAAAACACCATTAACTATTTTAAATTTTGGGAATTATAAAAAAATTATTACATAGGGTTTTCTTAAAAATGTAAGTTTAACTATTTTTCAAGTCATGTTCTAGCTTTGAAGTAAAAGTTTGAAATGAAAAAATTAAATTTAAAAATGTTTAAACCGTTTTTTTTTAGTTTTCAATATGTTTTAGCAAGCGTGCTACTTTTCTAGCCCGGTTAAATAGCAAAATGAGGCTCATTTTTTTTTGTTTTTGAGTAACAAGTATTAAATATATTCATACAATATAGAAAGTAAGAGTACTCAGCTTTATGTAGATACCATTACTTTTATATACACTTGTGGTCAGTTGATTGAATTAAGTGACATTTTGACGAGTTTTGGCTATATTTCTTTTGTTTATTATTTTTTTATAAATTCTAGCAGATTATATAACCAACACCATATAAATCCACAATTTAAACTTTGTACAAAAATTATAAAAATTCAACAAGCTTTATCAATTATAACAAAAAAAAAATTTTATTCAAATTTCAGGTGTGAACTTTTTAGCCCATTAAATTTTAGTAGGTTTATTTTCAATAATTTTTTGTGCATTTTCTTCCATATAAAGTATGCTCTTCAATTTCATTTATATGGAAGAAAATGCCCAGCAAAATTATGATTAAAAATCTACGCGATTTCCAGCGTCTTGAAAATTGCACTTTATCCTATTAAAACTTCATTCCTAAAATTTTTCTAAAAACTATGAATAAAAAGTTTGAAATGTTTGGTTTTTGGTTGTAACTGATAAAGTTTTTTTGAATTTTTATCATTTTTGTACAAAGTTCGAAATCGATTTACTATATGTATAGGGAGCAGGTTATATAATATGCTAGACTTTTATGAAAAAATATTAAACATAAAATAAATAAAAGAAAAAATAGACACAATTGGTCAACGTATCACTTAACTAAATCAGCTGACCACAACGGTACGTACCATATTTAATTTATGTACTACCACATCGCTAGATTAATATGAACTTATTTTAAAACTTTGGTTACACCTTCACTGTGGATACTCAGCATAGCTATATTTAACCCGTTAGTGATGGAAAATATGACGCTTATACAATGATGTAAATACACATTTTAAAATATCGCGGAAATAAAATATTGTTTATCTGTGTTGTTTTGGCCAAATAACGAAATTTATTAAAGTTTAAAAAAGGCTAGTTCTTTCCCCGAGGAGATTTTTTTTGTACAACTTTCAAATGAAAATATATGAAATCGTGGGTGGTGTAGACGTTAATTATTTCATTAGACTTACAATATTTCCAATAGAGTCCAGGTTATGAGTAACCATGTACCCTCGCAAACGGAATAAGGTCTACGATATACAGATTTTGACCGAGTTCAATAAAGCACGACAGTCCTTTGCTGCGTCAAGAGAAGTCACGGATTAGGCCGCCCTCTCCACAGGACATCGTCGTAGGAAAAATAATGAATTTTCGAATGTGAACACATTTTTCCACTGGGGATACAAAACTTTTTTTTTACCAAAACGCGCTCCTACTCACGAATGTCATTGAGTGGGGACCAATTATTTTGGTGAGTCGTAAAACAGACCAACTTTTATGAACCGCTTGGGAAAACGAAGACTTTCTATGGGACGCATCCCAATTTACTGCGTACATAATACATATAAGTAGTTACATCATTGTATGCGAAAATTTTATGTATGAATATTTGGTTATTTTCGCGCATATTCATAGATGAGAGAAAATAAATTTTTTTAATTTTATCAATTGCATTTTTTTATTTTCATCGATTGCACTATCCTTTGAGCCAGTATCAAGTTCTATATAAAGATTGGCTTATTCGTCGTCGCGGAACACGATATTTATAATAATTTATTCTTTATATGAAGGAAAAATCGTTTCAGTTCATCGCTTTGTAGAAGAGTAATCAGCACTCGCTACATTTGCGGTTGGCTTCAACTTGCCGCATAGTTTTAACACTGAGACTATGAATATGCGCCAAATATTTTTTTAAATTTAAAACCCTGCATTTTCGCTAATTGTTTTAGAATAAACTCCAACTATGGTCTTTAGTAAGAACTATCTCTATATTGTTTAGTACTCATTAGGTATAACAATATTTACAAAAGGTAAATAAAATTTAGTCGTAAAAAGGTTAAAATTACAAAAAAAAAAAACACGAAGAAGTTTATAGCGATTTATTTTAGGAAATCTAATATTCAACATACCTTCCATCCTAAATTTTCAAAGAAGGTGCATAGACGGGATTGGCCAGTTGTTTTGCCACCACATGGACCTGAAAAAATCACAATTTAAGCAATTAATATTTATGTATGTATGTATATATATGTGCGTTTTGCACAATTATTTTTGTATTATATATAAACAATATCTAAATTAGTGAAAGCTTGCAGTGCGCAAAAGAAGTATATTTTCTGCTCGAATGCAATTACGGCGCAAAAGAGAACCTCTTATGGCCTGCACCACACCTCCTCACTTATAATACTCGTAAATAAATATGCACAAATAAATACATATGTATATACATATGTATATGCTTTTTAAATTTTCCAAGATTTGGGCATCAAATTATGGTCAATAGGATAGCTTTAACTTAAAAATATTTTTTATGTATAATGTTATTTGAAAAAAAAATGAAAATAAAAACATTTGAAAAAAGAATATTGATATACAAACTAATCGCCAATATTTTAGCCTACGCGTACTCATAATTCAATAAAAAGGATATTTTGGAAGCAAATTTAAATAAAACTTAAATTAATATCTTATATTAAAAATTAGTTGGCAACCCTATTAAGAAATACGCCTGGTTGGGTGCATATTTTAGGTGGCCACAAATCGTTATGTAGGTTCGTTAAATAGAAAGGCCATGCTACCCATGGAAGGCCTTCCAGATGGGATTTTATAGGACGTACTTCAGAAGGCCTTTTGGAGGGGTTCTTTTAAAGTTGCTTCTTTAATTTATAAAAATCATAAATCTTTGAAGTATTTACTTAAGGTTTATATCAAATATGTGTTATTGCAACTTAAAATGTTTACTGTAATGCTGAATACTATAAATTTATGCATTCGCGTAAATTGTAAATGGATAAGCCCTTCTAGAAGGCATGCAAGGAAGCACTTTTTTTCAGCCCTTCTTGGGTAGGCCTCTTCGAATGGCTTTACTTAAGAAGGCCTACCTAAATTATCTTCTAGCTGCTGTAGCCGAATGGAAGCGTGTTCAACCCCCAACTTGTTGGTCACGGGTTCAAGCCCTGAGGTACCGATGTTTTTTTTTATAAATTCTATTTATAGTTTTGTAAAGCGACATGCGTCAAATTACTTTCGTATTACAACGCTGTAGAGAAATTCTTGCATCTTTTCATGCATAGGTTATAGGAGCTATCCATTACTTCATGCATTCTTAAACATTAATTTTCCAACTGGGGCAATAATATGTATGTACATATATGTATATATGTATGTATGTACATGTAAACACCTTCTAGTATAAAATCCTCAGATTAGTAAACAGAATCGAAATGCATGGATTATACAATAACGGCCAAAAATACCATCGCCAACTTCTACATATACATATATTCATACAAACCTAGTTTTCAAGTTCAAAATTGGTGAGAGAAGTTTCGAGCAAACGTTGGCATTTATTCAACGTAGCACCAACATTTAGAATAAATACCGATGGGAACATAAAATCAGGTACAGACATATTGACGAAATGTATAGGAATGTATGCACATTAGGGTGGATCTTGTTTTGTTTTATTTTCTGTGCTACCTCTCAGCTTAGTTGCCTCAAATAAAAATTGTGATGCGCAAACCACTCCAAAAAACTGCGCGGTTCGGTGCAGTGGTTCCGAACTACTTAGAAAAAGCTTGTACGGGTTCAAGAACCGGTTCATGAGTATTCCTGAACCGCGGTTCGGTTCGGTTTATATGGTTAATTTTTTTTATGCTAAAGGATGCAAATATTACACAAATTTTACTTATCTATGTATATATATAAAAATAAAAAGCTTTGTAATTGAGATCAAATTCAAATATCCACATGTACAGTGGTGGAAAAATAATTAGGCTTTATTTTTTATTTTTAACCGACTTCCAAAAAAGGAGGAGGTTATCAGTTCGTCGGAATATTTTTTATTTTTTTTTTTTTTATGGGGGTTGAAGTCGGTTTTTTTTTGCTAAAAATTACTTGTTTAAGTTTATTTTTTAAGTATAGTTCATCGTCTAACAAAAACCAAATACATCCAAATTTAAAACCTTGTGCAAAGTTATGAAAATTCAAAGTTCCATCTAAATTGCAAACTTTTTAAAAAGAATTTATAGAAACAATTATTAAGTTTTAAGTTGATGTGTGCCAATCTTTACACGAATCTTTTTGCATATATGTATGTATGTATGCGTGTTCGAAAAATTTTTTATATG
Source organism: Rhagoletis zephyria (assembly GCF_001687245.7). NCBI lineage: Eukaryota > Metazoa > Arthropoda > Insecta > Diptera > Tephritidae > Rhagoletis > Rhagoletis zephyria. The sequence continues at coordinate 20,809 of NW_016157124.1, read as the reverse complement.
AAAAGCCTCTGTCTGTATGACGTACTAAAATTCATTAAAGCCGCCAATGGGCTGTAGGTTGCAGGGTGACAATCCACTTAAACCAACCAACCATTCACCTGAACCACTATTCAACTATCAATATTTGTATTTACACAATATTAATATTACAACTACAATTACAATTACAATAATATTACAGTTACAATTGTAACTGTCTGTTTGATTATAAACTAATTTTTCAAGTACATAATTTGTTTTCCTTTAATCATGTATTTTAAGTGTTATTTTTTTGTACCGGTAATAAAATATGTATTAGGAAAATATTTTTAATTGCATATTTTACTTATTTATAGCGCATATTTTTGAATTTTTAGTTCATATTATATGCGCATATTTTCGATTTTTTAGTGCATGAGATTCCGAGCCCTAATTATTGGGAAAGGACTTTTATTTCATCCTTCAAAATATTTGGCCAAGTTTGACCGAGTTCAATTCTCCTATAAAAATTTAAGATTATCGTTAATTTCTTCACGATCCAATTATCGGACAAAATTAGTATGGGACCACCTTTGAGGTACCACCTTTTCGATGAAAATGAATCGGTTGAAGTGGTCCAAAGTTACATAAAAAAAATATATATTCCGACGAACTGATAACCGAAGTCGGTTAAAAATTACTGTTGTTTTCGGTCCCTGCTACAAACAACCGAAGAATTTAAAGATCAGATTCTGACTACAGATCGTTATTCCATTAAAAATTTTAATCATTTTCAATAGTCATTTTTTTAAGAGCCACCCTAATGGGCAAACTACATACATACTCATAAACATACACAGCATCCGGCTGACCTTGAGACATAAACAGAAACAAAGAAAAAAAACAGTTACAAACTCCTAGTATTACTCAAACCTGCAATATGTCCACCCATTTCAAACTTTGCATTACCAGTTATCAGTACGGACAGAGCCACTGGAGCATAAGAAGTGTATGAGCATGAAACTACCGGAGCGTTATTGATTGAAAATAAGTGCAAGCATATGTACATATGTATATATGAAATCAGCGATACATATTCATGTTTAATAACTGTGTTATTGTATTCGTCCATACCTAAAAACATTTGCATATTACAAGACGTGCAATAAAGGAATAAAACATTAATCAATTGATTGAAAATTTCTAAACAATGTACGAGGAAGTTACACATGATTTTGCATGCAAAATACACATACAATAAGAAATGTGAAAGAACGCTTTCTAACAATTCACTTTGCATAGAATGGTCATGACTGGTGACTAACCCATTGGCGTTAAATTGAATGTGATTGAGATGCAAATTACTTAAACATATCAAGTACATATATACATATATATATATGTACATATGTTAACAAACACTGATTAGAACATGCAAACATATTACATACTAAGCAATAGTTTTTCAATTGAATGAACTACATAACTGTCAATGGATAATTGTGAAGACGAGTGGAAACACGGGCGGCCAATATCAATTACCAAGTAGTTAATGGCGTTCGACATAACCATATACAATCGACCAAGCAGACTGCACAAAATAGTAGAGCGCTACATAAACAATTGTTCTTGTATGTACTATGCCTTTATATTTAAGAGCATCGCATGTAATGCCGTCACATAGTATAATTTTGTACGCATTTCACACACTAAACATTTGCACATACATTAGCATTTATCCTTCATCTCATTTACACTAAATTAAACATCTATGTACATATATTAATGATAGATGCTAGATAAACTTTAGACTAATGCACTGCAAAATATGTGCAGTGCAAAACTTTTAATTTCTTAGAATATTTTTAAATTCATTCATTACCAAATGGTTTATTTCAAAATATATATACAATACCCAGACACCATCTTGTAAATAGTTAGCGGAATAAAGAAACATTCGATATTTAATAGCGAGAACGACGGACGTGTTTTAGTAACCACTTAGCTTTCTGTATGTTTCACACTTCTGAGAAAAAAGTTTGAAATTTGTATGAACATTGGTTGATTTTTTGTTTTCTACAAAATTTTAAACTTGGGTTTATATGGGTTTAGTGAGAGAATGAATTGTATTTTAATTGAAAATTCTTAAAAATAAATAAATACGAGTGGCACAAACAAACAATATCACTTTGAAGCGGGGCTGCTAATTACATAACCCACACTGTACACAGCAAACATTGGGATTAGTTATCGATTGGAAAATGATTGGAGAACTAGCCACATTCTCCAATCTGAAACGTTAGAGAACGACTCGAAAAACTATCGAGAATCGTAGCGATTTGATCTCTAATGGGATTCGAATGTGAATTTCAAACTGCTGTTTTGCTTTATTAAATACTTAAAACGCTTTGTTTGTAAAATTTGTATTAAAGGTATTTGCAATAAAATAATAATGAACTATTTGAACTTAAAAATAATTTATGTTTCATTCATTTGGAATATTGCTTACTTACATTTATTTGAATTTGCGTTGTTTCTCTAATCGTTCTCGAATCGAATTCTAATGTATGTAGTTCACTAACTTCGTTATCGACTGGAGAACGATTATAGAATTACCCTAGTTATCTAATGTAGAAATCCAAATTTCTCTAACGTAGGAGACTGTGTTTGCTGGGCGTACTTACATATAAATCTGGGTCGTTCCGTTTAAGGAAACCCGACTGTCATGGGAACGATAAAAAAATAAGAAAAAAATTGTGACATCTTAATATAACAATATGCACTTTTGTTGATAAAATTCGTTGAAAGCAAAATCAATATTTTAAATGCTATTCTTATTTTAGCGTTTGTCTTTAAAACGTCACTGATCTTGTGATTAACTGATATGTTTTTATTCTATTTATTTTTGGAATTTATTGTAATGTTATTTCACATGAAGATTTGTGAGCTTGGCAAAATTTCCATCGCAATCATGGACCGACATAGTATATAAATATGTACATATGAACGTTCGTTAATCGGCTATCAACTTATTTTGATTTTCGCATACATGTTTATTGTGATTAGAGCTGGGTGTGTCAACAGAATTAGAAATATTAGTGACAAAAATTAATTAAAATTTTCTAATCAATTTTAAAAACAAACATCCATACATATGTACATATATCTAATACAATAATGTGCATTGTTTGTTAAAAAATGTATGTACATAAATAATATTATAGTTGTTGTTGTTGTTGTTGTAGCGGCACTACTAAGCCCCGCCTGTTTCGGGTCAACTTTTAATCATTATCGTCAAGCTCAACTAACGGTAGGCCCAGGAAACGAGCTGTTTCGATGGGGTCGGACCAAAGGGAGAGAGGTGTTAGTTGAGTCGGATTGAGCTGGCATGTGAAGAGGTGGTTGGTGTCGTGGGGGGAGTCTCCACATGCCGGGCACTCATTTGGGATGTTTGGGTCGAGTCTGGACAGGTAGCTGTTTAGGCGGCTACAATATCCAGACCGTAACTGAGCCAGGGTAACGCGGGTCTCTCTAGGTAACTGAAGCTCCGTCTCTTCCACAGGTGGTGATTGGGCTCCGATAACGACATTCCTAGGCCGGGAGTCGAGGTAGGTGGAGACAGACTCCCTATGAATGTCGTTAATCGCTCGTCTGTACGTCATTGGGTCCAGTGGTTGGTCTGTGTAGGTCTGGACTGCGTCCTTGTACATGAATAGGTGCCCCCTGACGTGCCTGGGCGGAGGCTCCTCCTCCAGCAGTGGTCTGTTGGGGTGTTCACTTCTGTGACACCCCACAAGAAACTGCTTACAGAGCATCTTGTTGTGTTCCCTTACGGGGAGCACTTGGGCCTCACTGTGTAGGTGATGCTCAGGCGTCATCAGAAGGCACCCAGTCGCTGTCCGGAGTGCGGCGTTCTGACAAGTCTGTAGCTTCGTCCACTGCGTCCAACTAGTCCCCGGCGTCCAAACTGGCGCAGCATAATTTAGAACCGGCCGGCCAATTGCCTTGTATGTTGCCAGCAACGTTTCTTTGTCTTTGCCCCAAGTGCTGCCGGCGAGCGACTTGAGGACCTTGTTGCGGCTCTGTACTTTCCCGACAACTGCGGTTGTGTGCGCGGAGAAAGAGAGCAGGCTATCAAAGGTAACCCCTAAAATTTTCGGGTTGTTCACCGTCGGTATTGGTGTGCCGTCGACGTGAATGCCTAATTCAAGCCTGACCTCCTTCGTCCAGGTGGTGAAGAGGGTCGCCGTTGATTTCGTTGGGGAGAGGGTTAGGCTCCTTGCAGTGAAGAAGCGAGAAAGGCTGGAGAGATAGCCGTTTACTTTTGAGCAGAGGTCATCAATTCCATTCCCAGACGCCAAAATCGAACAGTCATCAGCGTACGAGATCAGGGAAACTCCTTCAGGTGGCTGGGGGAGTTTCGAGATATAGAAGTTAAAAAGTAAGGGGGAGAGAACACCACCTTGTGGAACCCCTTGTTTTATTCTTCTAGGTTTCGAGGTTTGATCTCTGAAGATTACTGATGATTGCCGACCACTCATATAATTCGCCGACCATCGCTTCAGTCCCTGTGGGAGAGAGGAGGCCTCAATGTCTTCTAGCAGCGTGGAATGGCAGACGGTGTCAAACGCCTTTGACAAGTCCAGCGCTACTAGGACAGTTCTCTCACAGGGGCGGTTTCGATTTAGGCCGCGGGTTATCTGGGTGTTTATGGCGTTAAGTGCTGTTGTTGTGCTGTGCACTTTACGGAAGCCATGCTGATGTTTCGCTGGGGTTAGGTGGCAGGTGAAGTATGGGAGCAGCAGGGCCTCAAGTGTCTTCGCGACCGGGGAAAGGAGCGTTATCGGGCGATAAGAGTCTCCTCTGTTGGCGGGCTTCCCCGGTTTCAGCAGTGGGACCACTCTCCCTGATTTCCACACATCAGGAATGATGAGAGTGGTCATAGACAAATTGAGGACCTCCGTGAGGTATGCTACCCCCACAGGCCCCAAATGTTTCAACATCAGCATACAGATTCCGTCGGGTCCAATGGCTTTGGAGGCTGTCGCCTTCCCGATGGCCCCCTTCACTTCACCGCTGGTGAAAACAAGTGGTGCATCGTTTTTGGGCAGTTTGTGCAGCCTCCTAGTCACTCGACGTTTGGCCTTGTCTACCGAAGGATGCAGTGTGAATTGCCGACTGAAATAGTTCGCGCATTTCTTCGGGTCCGATGAGGCGTGACCTTCGAATGAAATTTCCACTCTGTCGTCACGCTTCGTCGGGTTGGACAGGGACCTCACGGTTGACCAGAGCTTACTCACACCAGAGGTGAAGTTACAGGCCTTCAAGTGCTCTACCCACTTTGTCCGCTTGTGTTGATTTACCAGTTGCCGAATCTCCAAATTAAGTTCCCTCAAGCGAGGGTCCCCGGGGTCGACCTGGCGTAGGTGGTCACGCTCATTTGCTAGTACAGCTGCTTCAGCCGGGAAATTTGGGCGGACTTCCGCGATACGTCCGGACGGTATGAAGCGAGCTGCTACTGCTGTGACTACCCTGCGGAACTGGCGTTCGCCAGCATGTACGTCTGTGGGTGTGGGGAGGGCGGCGAAGCTGCTCTCGGTAACTTCCGCGAAGCCGTTCCAATCAGCTTTGTTGAAGTTGGTGTAGGTTCGGTGATCCGCGGGAACAAAGTCGGTGGGCTTATTGATCGAGATGATTATGGGCAGATGGTCTGATGCTAACGTTAGCATAGGTCGTCATGATATGCTATTTATCAGACCAGCGCTAGCAATTGTTAGGTCTGGCGAGCTGCTGCAGCTGCC